>NC_056725.1:719840662-719973162 GCF_019279795.1 Protopterus annectens | reverse complement strand
TCACACACTTAGCAGTTGCAAAGGACCGTCTTGCATGCACACAGATTCTAAACACAGGAGGGCACAGTATGGTATTACTGTCCCCACGTACCTGAAGGCCACTCACATGTATTGACCAGTACACACTCAGGAGCTATCACAGATGTCTCAGGTGCAGATCACAGAGGTACACACCACAATCTACAATGTAGCCATCACACATCACCATGTCATTGGACCAGCAATACACAGCCATACATTAACACAACACCGTGTGACTCATGACCAGTGGACTGTACATACATCACAGCAACTGTGCAGACTACACATGAACCGACAGGGTTCCATCATGTGTTATGCACTGCAATGATACCACTGTACATAACCAGGTCGGCTCTACACATACCAGGGGCCCTGGGTCTTACATAGCTGTGACAGATGACTGTCACTGTACACCAATGAACACACATGTTTGGCTCTGTCATACATGTAATTGCAGAGGATATGTGCATGGACCACACACACACAACACATATGTACATAGCATAGCTTTTGCTGTCCTCCGTGCAGACAAGTGGCTACAGCAATCATACGCACGCAAATGGAAGGTGGGTCCATGGCTGTTGAATGCTAACAGTACATGAGGCAGCAATGTTGACCGAGGACACATTCCCTCTGTACTAGTTACCATGACACCCATCATATCATATACAACAGTCCATGTGTTATGTATGTCAACACACATGTCCACCAATTGCAATACATACAAACATGGCTACATGACAGGCATGTAGGACCAACACACATGTACAATCTGTAGTGTGCATGCAGCTACCATGCATGTACAGTAGCTGATGTAAGTAACTCATCTGTGCCTAACTACAACATGCAGTTGCAATGCAGCCCCATCACTGACACCTGTATATGGTGACATACTGACAGTATGGTAGGATGTACAGCAGGTATGGATGGATGTGTGTACATAAAGTGGTGATGCACCTGTGTAGATGGATGTATGCCGGGGACGGCTCACAGGTGTGTCACATGCCATCCAACCATGACATGTGCAAACAGTACGCTATGTTACCATTACTTGACGGTGGAGACATAACACCTACACAGCCGTCAGGTGTTACTGACAGTACGTCACTTGACACCTGTAACACTTACATCCTCCCGTGTGCTTATAGTGGCACAATTGCAGAAGGTAGCATTGGTACACATAATGCGGCCAATACTGCTGCATGGCTGTCAGACGTATCATCATATAGCAGGTGTATCATTCACAGTACTGCCATGTGTGTTTGCTTGTGTGACCATATATACCACATATGGTGTGGAATACAACCCAATTGTCACACACCCCTGTACACTGTTGTAGAGATCTGTACATACTGCAGTGTGGAAAGCATGACGTAGGCAGGTGTGGTGTGTGTATCACACACATCAGCTATCCAAATGTGTACGACATTTGTGGTCTCCACAGTGTGTGTGTGTATGTAGGTATGTATGGCTGTCTGCTGCATGGAGTGAGGGTGTATGCTACCATAAAGAACACACAGGATCCCTAACCCCTCATGGTGATGCAGTCCACTACCCTGTTGATGCCATCAGTCTCAGCCGCACTGGCTACCTGTACATGTTATTTCTCTGTGTCGCGTTGTGTGGGTGCACAGTACTGTGAGGTTGATGACCACATAGGCAAGGGTCCTCACCTCAACACTATGGGGTGTGCGTTATAGTGTTGTTGACCCCGTTAGTGTGAGCATGTTCCTGTAATGTGACAGGGTATTACTGCTACACAGTGAGGCCTCATGCTATCAAGTGGCCTCTAACATTATCATTGGCCAGACTGCTGTGTACAACCCCTGCACCATGTCAACATACCTGTGATGTGACCTGGTATGGATGTCATATCTCTAGCCACTGTAGCCTATTAAACTGCCCATATGCTTCTGGATCAGTATATGTGTGGACATCTGTAGTATGTTAGACTTTCTGACAGTCAGGCTGAGGCTACATATAGCATGCTGATATTGCCATATGTGCCTGTGAGTACTCCACAGTTACACATGGGAGACTGCAAACAGTGCTACCTGTAGGCACATGCAAGTAGACCAGAAGGAGGGAACCAGGGCATCATTACCAACATGCTGTTACTGTTGTTACCATGACATATACTGTGAACATATGACAATGCATGCTAAACGTGTACTACATGGTATGTCTGGTGTGTGTCAACAGTACACAACTAATGTAATATACATGTTTCTCACTATTCTCACACAACTAATGTAGTATACACTTCTCTCACTATTCTTACACAACTAATGTAAAATACACTTCTCACTATTCTGTTCACCCTGTGCATCAGACCATTTGAGCATGTCCCTGCACCGATGGTGTGGATGACAGGGGTGTGGCACAGGCTTCATCATATGCACAGGGTGATAATGTTTGCCAGAGGCATAGGCTGCACCAATGGATGACATCATGTGTGTGGGTAAGGGCCAGTGATATGATTTGACATGTCTGTTCAGTATGCATGTGGGTGTTGTTGTGCCCTACAGATGTCTATGCTGTGTGCGTGTATGTGTGCACACAGTTCTGCCTTTTGTGAGGCCTACACGGGGTATTATTGACAGCTCCAGATTGTACAGACCAGGTTGTACAGCTCACTGTATCCGGCCATGGCCACGTGACCTGTGCCTGCCAGGGGTTGCACGGGCACTACCAGGCGGAGGTACAGATTGGCTACTGTCCGACGACACATGTCTACTGGAACCGTGTCCCCGCTGGGAACGTCCAGGGCCATGTCCACATGGCCTGCTGTGTCCTGGTGTGGACAGCGCAGCACCAGCTGCACTGCTACTGCTACCGGCACTATGGGAGCAGGCATGTGAGGTGGCATGCTCACGTTGACCTGCACTAGGTGGTGTGGCTGGCCTACGTCCATGTGGCCTACGCCTCACTCCTACCAGATGTTCCAGCACAGACAGCTCATGCTCGTGGATTGCCATGCCACGGTCAAGGATTCTGACCATGTCACCCAATTGCCTGTCCAAAACATCAGCAATCTGCTGTTGAGCATTTGCCAATTCCTGGATGTTGTCATTTAGGGTATGGATAGCAGCCCTCTACAGCCTCTGCCCTTCTCTGTTCTGCTGTTCAGCATGTGCCTGTGCCACCATTACAGTCTGGAACATGCGTCTGGTGATATCAGCTGCTGCACTCTGTCCTGCAGGTGCATGTTTGCCAGAGGTCCTCCTACGAGCAGCACCGGCCACATGCCTGTGTGGCACATCTGCAGTCATTACACTGACACCATGGTGTGTAGAAACACCTTCTGTAGGCACCACACATTCCTGTTCCATGCTAACAGACGCTTATGTCCTTCCTCTATGGCCACTGGTGATGCGGTATGTGTTGGCAGCAGAACTGTGTGCGGGGAAGAGGGGGACATAGCTGGGATGGCAACCATTGGCACAGATTCAGCCCCTGACAACCCTGCCTGTACCTCATGCATATGTTCATCACTGCTAGTATCTGTGAGGACACTAACATCAGATGGACCGCAGGAGGGTAACACACCTACATCACCTGTGAATGCAAAGACAGACTCTAAATTACAATAGACACAGACACACACACATAGCCACACACACACAGACACACACACAGACACACCATGCATGTGATTTGACAGATGGCATGCAGCATGCCTGTGGTACAGCAGAGGGCATGCAGCTCAGACATTAATAGTGTTAGTAAGCATACCTCCCTGGGGTGCACATTACAGCAAGCAGGTGTCATATCAGTAGCAATGCAGTTCACACAATCATGGTAGTATGCATGCATCCCCGTATTACACCATGTGGACCTGAACAGGATAACAGTGCACATGGCTGACGTGACCTTGACATGTACTCTGCTGATGTTTGCATTAACATGCATACATGTCTGACAAAATGGTGTCCTGACACATGTACATCATCGTAATGGGCATCACATTGCGGTGTTGTCTGTATGCCCTACAGATAGAATGCATGTTTAGCACATGTGCATGAGCATGGAAGGGTAGTGTGAGCCATATACATTGCTATACAGTGTGAAGTACAGACACTGTGCCATTGCATGGCATCATGAGGCATCTATATCGCTGTACAATGCATAATATGTACACATTGCATAGCCATAACTGCATGCATACCCATGACATAACTGTAGATTGTGACCCACGATGCTGAGGTGTATACACACCAAACCATGCTGTGTCAAGTGACAGGTCACTGGAGGACCTACAGCAGACACCCCTGTACAACAACTACAGGGTCTTAGCTGCCTAGCAACCATGTCAACACATAGCGGACATGTCAATTCACTATTTCCCACATGACATTGATGTACCACACACACACATGAGGTGCACAGCTAACGATGATGTCCTACAGCAGCAAGGGAAATATACAGTATCTGTGGCCTGATGTGGTGTCAATGTCTGTGGAAGCTGTACAGGTGACTACTGTCATGCTATGACACAGTCATGATGTTCAACTGATCTTATATGGTAGACTTCAGTGACACCTCCACTAGCTGTGCACAGGCTGTTAGGATGTCCAGTGTACCACATCAACTGTATAATCAGTCAACTAAGGCTATAAGTGGACCATGTGTGGACAATGTGCAACAGGGTGTATACACATCACATCTACTGTGTGGCTACGTGTCTCTGGCCACCCCCCATGGTCATGTGTGCACATGTGTTGGCCAAATGTGTGTGATGGCCATCTATCTCACATGTCTGTGTTGTCCCATATGACATACACCCATAGATGTCAGATATGTCACCATCCACAGGGCTATGCAGACAATGGGTTTTATGTTTGGTATGTGGGGTATGGTTCATGGGATAGTGTGACAATATTTCAGCCAGAACACTACATGTCTGGGACATGTCAGATGGCACATCACAATGTGTGCACCCAATGCAGGGGCATACAACACAATGGTGACACCTGTGGGCTGCCCATATCACAGCTCACTGTGTGGTACTGTTTGCGTACCACACATGTGGTTCCAATGCATACTACGTATGCCTCCATTGTAGAACAACTCCACCATTGTATGCACAGCTGACCACACATGTAGCAATGACAAATACTGTGGTTTCAAGTTGGTGTATCATTTCATTTGTATATATTGCACATGGGTGGCCTGTGTGAATGATGGGTGCTGCGACCTGTATATCATGACTGGAATGAACATCAAGTGTGCAAGTGTTAACTGGCCACATGGCAAATAGATCTATGCTTTAACATGCCTGATACTGATGACAGTCTCACCTGCAATGGACTCATGTCTGTGCAGCATGCCAGAGGTACCTGTATAGGGGTGACACAGCAGTATGAACATTATCCATGACTGTATGACAGCCACAGGGTGCACTGTGCATGTTAACACATTCGCCTGTATAATAGCATATTGTATGCACATGTGTGCACACACAGGGTAGCATACAGTAGTATGCAGCATGTGTGTCCACATACCTTGCATATGTTGTTAATTTACATAATGTACAGTGACACATGCAACTAAATGGGATATAATAGCCATATGTGCAGTACTGACTTACCGGGCAACTCCAGGCTCATTGGTTGGGAGACACCCACCTCCACGATGGCAGCTAGTGGTTGTGGATGCTGTTCTGAGGGTGTCCCCAGACTGGCCAGTAGCTCTTCGGTGTGTGTGAGTGGGGGCTGGGTTGGTGGCCCACCACCTGTTCCACCTTGTTCCCTGGCAATTGCAGTGGCACGCTGTTTTGCATGTTGTATCAAGTCCGTGCAGTGTCTGCACACTTGCTGGTAGGTGCGGTTATGGCCACCCACATCGTTCACCCTCCTGCGAAGATCCTGCCACAGATCGTCCCACTACTGGGCATGCTGTGGCACATGGCTGAACAACACTTCTTAGTTCTCATGGAGGTATGGGATGAGGACATCATCCTCCTGGCGGCTGTACGCTGGAAGGCGTGTATGAGGCATTATCTGTAAGACATAATGATGGTTACAGGTCACAGTTTCAGAGATGTACAGAGATACTGCTGCACATACATTTCTATGACATCTAGTACATCTGCACAGTTATCTTTGCAAATCATGACATGGACACGACTGACGTGTTTGTGTCACACACATGTAACACCCGTTGTGCATTGGATATCATCACCATATATGTGTGTCACCTCATTACAGTGTTCATACTCCATGTGAATGCTGTCTTGATGTGGGCATGTCTATTTGCCTGCACTGGTGTTCTTACCTATCTGCACATGCCTGGATGTGTCCATGGTAATGCTGTTGACCTTGATGCTGTGTATATGTTACATATCAACACAGACACAGCCTTAATGGACTTGAGCAGTGACAATGCACACATATGCATGGAAACCTGTACATGCATGTGTTTTGCCAAATACATCTACACAGCACTGTAAGTTGTTCAACATCCTGCCACGGATCGCCTATGTTGCACATGTGATAGACATGGGACAATGGCTAGTCGGACATCATTTGCAGGGATGGTTATGAACCATAGCATGTATGGGCAAGGTTTCCTAGCTGTAATAGACAGCCATTATGCCACTGCCAGGTGCATCAGTGCCACATTACTGATCCAGACAGTTGATACTACATTTACCATGCGGCCATCACACCATGTATGACTGGGATGACATGTGCAGCTTTGATGGACAGGGTTGCATGGTTTGGTGGGAGTATGTCACATGGATCTGTCCAGCATGTGGCGATCCTAGTATTAGGACGGTGGATGTCCATGATGTATGTCTTACAGATCAGGATATGGACATGTAGCATGTCCATCATCATGTTGTAGCAGATGTCTTTATGCAAGGTAGACAGCATGCTGCATAGTGGAGGTGAGGATTGTGAAGGCTGGTATCGCCCATCCACGCATGGCCATTACCCCTTAAAGGTGATACGTGATCCAATATTGGTCACCACAGTGCTGTATATGCCTGTCCAATAATCTCCGTGCTCATGGATGGCACCCTGTCATGACATGGGTCCTCGTATGCCTACCTAAGGGGCCTGGAGATGTCACCAAGTCAGGGAGCTGTACTGCACAGCACCATCCCTTACACAGTGCCCATAATGATGACCACAGCCTAGGTGGTAGTTAATGGGTACAGGGATGTTCACCTAGTGGTGACACTGCTGATATCATCCCTCAGAATGTGCACATATGTCACACACCTCACCCACACAGCCCATTCCGTATGTTGTTCACAACACTGACACAGCTATTCCTCATAGGTCATGGCCATTCACATCCATACATACACAGATGCCTAACATTTGTCTGTGTGGTATGGGCTACAATGAGGGTGGAGTACAACACATTAACCCTGTTCTACTGTAGCTGGCACTGGTGTGATATGCACATGTCACTCTGGCACCTTTTGTAGTTGTGAGTCTGTCAACAGGCCACTGGTAGAACACTCCTGTGACATACAAAGGTATTTGTAATCAAACATCCGTCCTGTCTTGTACATCTGTACTGCTAACATCTACAGTGATAATGGTTCATGGACATGCACACCATACTCAGCAGGGTTATAGTGCGGTGCCACACATTATGACTGTCGTCAGCACTTATGTGTTGATATTATCCAATACCCTATCTGTATTGTATGGTCATGCTAGGCACTTGTTCAGAACTTGTGAGCATGTCATGAGCTACTGATTAATATAGCACCCATTCCACACCATTTCCCACAGGTACACTGGCTGTCCTAAGATTTCCAGCTTGCTTATGGTACAACAGCTGTTGTACACACGTAACTCACATATCCTGTGAGACATGGTTGTATATACAGGCATGTCCAACTGTCACGTACCAGTGCTATTGCCTGTCTATAAGATGGATATGTCGTACATGTGGCAATAGAGCAATTGTCTCATGTACACATTCAATGCTCACCTCCCAACATACGACACTACAGCCTGTGAGGGATGCACTTATGCAGCCCTGCTGGGGGTAATGCTGTCACCAACCCTGACTGCACCTGACAGTCATGTGGGTATGTGTAACATTCACAACACACCCCACTCATCACATAGTCTCACATGATCTCCACCACAGGCCACACATATGAGGACAATGTGTGCAGTACCTCTCCATACTCTGTGTAAGCACCAGAGGCAGCCCCCATCACGGAACACAACATCACCAACTTATAGCCCACAGACTCATGTGTGCCCATCACATACAGCCAATAGGGTGTTATAACATACACAACACACCAGTCATAGGTGACTCTGTAGGTGGTTAAACTGTAGTTCCACACAGCAGGCTACACAAGGCGATAGTCGCTTACATCTTGCTGTCGGGTAACTGGTTCTGCAACATAACCTATACACCCATGTCACACCTCACCAGGTATGATGTGACTTGTCATTCTCCATGTTAGTGTGACTGCCCTGAGATGCCACTTCACAGACTACATGTGCAGGGACATGCAATAGCTCGCCAGTCTTTTAACCCTGAAGGTGTGGGCCAAGCCCTGGGGAGCATTATGCATTCATCCAGACCTGATACCACTGTACAATGACTGACTGTGTCACTTCAACAGTTGCCTATGCTTCTGCTGTCATTCCACAGGCATCTGGTATCTGTCCGCTTTGACTGACCTGGTCAAACACAATGCTTTGGCACAGATGTCCTGCACCTGTCAGCCCTGGGAGTACAGCTCACATGTAAGGCTCTTGCTGCTTCTATACTGCCTGTCTTGCACAGTTTCCAATAACAGTCACCAGCAGAACGGGAACTGGCAAGCAAGACATGGGGTCATGTGACACTATGCTTGCATCTTCCTCTGTGATGCACGCAGGCAAGGCACACCTTATAATGCACCACTCCAATATCTCTGCAGTGACTGGGACCTGCCTCTAGGCTCTGCAGAGTACACCTGCAATGACAGGTTATAGACAGACCATACCTTTCAGGCACATACCTGGACTGGCACACCCACAGCTGAGGTGCTCCCACATCCCACTATGTTGTACACACATCTTGGCTAGTTACTTAGCACAATGCATCAGAGGTGCTCCACGTGCAACTAACTGTGTCCGGAACCGCTATACACATTGTAACAGGCTACAGATTCCACTACATACCCCACGGTTACCAGACCTCATTTGTTGGTGTACTGGACAGTAGGGCTCAGACAGCTACTACTGATGTGTGACTGACACTAACCCACACTTAACTGGGATAGCCACTCATGTACCGACACATCATGAGTCATAACCTCCACTCGGCTGGATAAACCCATACACACCACCTCCAAGACCAACATTAACCTTGACATGAACACTACCAACATGTGACTGGTGTTCCACACCTGGGGTCATCCCCTCATTGGTGGATTCCGAACATATGCTAATCAACCTTGTTAGCCACATCCCAGCACCACACCCTTCATGGCATACACAGTACATGAGTACTACAACACCTGCTACAGACGTTTTATGACAGCGGTTGTTAATGTCATGACACCCGTGCAGATGGACAATGCACATACAAATGCTGCAACATACCCCAGTGCACTTCAGTAGCATGTACACAACTGCATGGATGATGCTATGCCACACAGAGCCATGATGGTACACACCAGATAACAGACGCCATTCTGGTGGTCAAGTTCCATGGACATAATGTACAACAAAAGGTGGAGGCTGTTGCACAGTGGTGTACAATCCCATGGGTGGGGTAGCTCACTGGTCAGCCTCGGTAGGGCCACGGGATCCCTCATCACATACTCCATGACTAGCTACGTAAACATTACTGTGACACATTCTGGGGTGTACCACAAGGCATTATGGCGGTATGTCAGTAGTCAATGGCAATACCCACATCTGCTCTCACATAGAACAGTCACTCAGGAACATTACAGACCCAGGTGATGTTGGCAACATGCTGGCGGATGGATTCAATGCTAACATTACACCCTCGCACTCACTACAGGGCCACAATCCATGCAGGAACATTGCGGTCTCCCTGCGGTCACACCTACACAGTACTAACCTGCACTCTAGATGTCCTGGGATACTGGCCCCATGTCACCTTCCAAAGTCCCAGGCTATGATGTCCACAAACCTCTGAATGACATGTCTCCCCACTAGGCCACCATATTCAGTAATAGCCTTGTATCAGACATTGTGGCCCCTGAATGGCACACAGCAACATTTATCACACTCCACACAGGTGGCACCACAATGCACGAGTGGGACTATAGTCCTACACACCTGACTGGACTGTTCTGCACGGCTATGGGGCACATCATCAAGGACGTCATTCTCATTCACAGAGACATTGTTGGGCTCCGGTCCTTTGATGCCACCCGGGTTGGACTTGTTAGGGCCAGAGCATGGCCCCTACACCTGGTGGACTCCTTTCATACAGTTACCAGGGTAGTTGATGATGGCACGGGAGTCCACACATCCTACATTGTCCTCTCATTGCCTTTCAGCACCGTTCTCCATTCTGGTATTGACAACATACACATCCACCTGCACATCATACCCTATGTCTCAGGATGTTATGCAACATGGACAGGACACACAATGAGGATAGCATACCACAGTACCTACTGCATTTCAGTTACATTTGGCATACCACAGTCCTCAGTCATACGGCCCCTCATGTTCAGTATATGCTTCCCTGAGGTACAGGCTAGCACAGAGGGACTTTCCCTGCCTAGCTTTACAAACCTCTGCATACAAAGCACCATGATTGATCCACCAACTGATACTGACTCCATCCATATGGGTGTCACTGTAACAGATACCTGATATGAATATCATGGCCTCAAGCTGCATGACACAAGGTCCATGGACATCACCTTTGATTTACACCATTCACCCACTATCACATAGGTGGTAGTCTGCTACATACATGTCACATTGTACATGTTTGTAGTACACACGTATGTCACACCCACTCCTGTGATTACCGTATTGCCACTGTGGTGTGGATATCCTTCTACATGGCCACACTTATCTGTACTGGGTGTGTAGCAGGTACATAGGCACCCATTGTACCTCTGAACTCAAGACTTCTACACACATTCAAGGGTACACCACCCCATTTAGGGTGTACCTTACACAACAGCTACAGCTTTACATACCACAACATTAACACGCCATGACGTTTATTGAGCTCCGACAGCTAAGGTATGCGGCTGAACTACGGACACCCCATCTGTACACATTTGCATACTACATACTCAGGGGTGACCTCTAATGAACAGACAAGGCCCATGTCCACAACAATATTAATGGATATACTCCACATACGCGACATACACAAATGCCACTGTGAGTAACATGCTCATGGATATGTCCACACACGCAACAATGAGTGGGATGTGCTTGAGGGTTACATTCCAAAACCGGACACTCACCATGCTTTGGAACATGACTCTTATGTACATCACGCAGGGACACTCAGTAGCACTGTTCATGTGATACCTCCCTTGGTGTTTGGGAGACACATGTACACCAGGTATCACTGCAGTGGCTGTACTGTGCAGTGGTGCAGGTAACACATGGCTCTGCTGATCACAGGACACTACCCTAGAGAGGTGCCACTGGTGTGAACACTGTAGTTGTGCTTACACATAGACTTGCCAGACTGCATAGTACCCCACTATGAACCTGTGAAGCTATTACATGTCCTTTGTGCATGGTTACTTGCTAGCCCTTCCATTTAGATTAGCTATCATGCTATTACAATGTCCCGTGCCAACAAGCCATATGTATCCTGTTATTGTACATGCCAATAGACGATACCTTTGGTATGCATGATATGCCCGTTATGCTGTGTAGAATATCTGACATTTCTGCCTACAATACTATACATTACACATATTTTACATAGTATCCCATAATGCAAAGCATACTTGCACAGCAGGACCACCTTAGACATGTCATTGTCGTTATATGCCCATACACATGCCTACTGTGACAGTATATCAACATATACTATCCCCGGCTATGGCACGTACTTGTTGGACATACCCTACCACTGACGGTGGGTTGTAAGTAATTGTTATGTTTAAAGCCCTCATGTAGCATCCCTTGTGGTGTCTGTGATGTGTACCTTGTGGCCCACTGCTGGATGCACAGTTTCTACAAGCTTAAGTATGCTCAGCAAGACATCACTACATAAATACCTTTTCCCATGTTATGCATTGCGGACACTTTTAATTAATGCAAATCAGGCTATACATACAGTAGATAATTAATACAAAACATGCTATACATAAACTTACATACCGAGTGTTCTACATACCTTGTTATCGTTATGGACTTTCGTCTCTATCTCTCTCATACTGCTTACACGGGTATTTTGTATGAGCATATGGTTTGAATGTGTGGCAAGTCTTCCTTATATACGTCGATACCTGTAACATGTGGTTTCCTGCCGCCTATTGGTGTTTCTGAGTTACTAATTACTTGCATATCAGCTGTGCAGCTACTCCATTCGCCAATTACATGGCAACAGTGGGGTATAATTGACTTCAACTGCTATGCATAGAGACAAGTATACTTTGGATTCATGTCCCCCATGGATTGTGTGTGACAGCTAGAGTATGTGGTTCAACATGTGGGTGTACCTGTCATCCCAACGTCTGTTAACTGACTATTGCAAACAAAACCTGTAACATCGCCATTTGTTCCATTATACAACAGCTGCAATTTTGCATGACGCCTTTAATTGTGTCTCTCACAAGGTATGTTGACGGTTCTGCAGTTGTAATTGACTGACTGGATGTTTGTGCTGTTATTACAGTCTGTATTGCTATAGTTTCTAGTGTGGGGGATGTCGGTGGGTGTACGTAGCATATACAGGTTTGTGGGGCTTGCATTTCTACATATTCCATATATATGTGTGTGGGCTCCGTCCCTAATTAAAGAGCTATCAGTTAGTAGACTTATGTTATGGAATTGTACATTGGGCCATTGTTAATTGGTTTCTATATAGTATGCAGATGAGGTTGATACTTCCATACCTCCAGAATTGCAGTGATATGTAAAGGGATATGTCTACATGACAGCTATCCTGTGTATTTCTGTCCCAGATATTTGAAGTCATTGCGGTTGTGTTGGTAACAGAACCTCTTTGCCATGGGTTGCCACCTTTTCATATGGCCATTATTGGACACTTCCGGGACACACAGCAGTGTTTACAAGCCAACACATTGCCATGGTCAGTACACAGGATAGCACATACTTTTATCCTCAATACATACCTATTGTTGTGGGACTTTGGCTACTTATCATACTGCATGTAACATTCACGTTTCTTACAAACAGGCATAACTATTTAATGCAACTATTACATTATATATGGGACATATTAATGTCCTATGATCTCGGACATTTGCCCTTTGTAATGTTATATGTCAGAACACACCTGCCCAGGGAGGGGCTGTCCCTCCTAATGTGGGACAGGTGGTAACCGTATGCCTACGGCTAGCTATACCTACACCTACCTCCGAGTTGGCACTAACAGACAAATGATGCGGACACACACACACACACACACACACACACACACACACACACACACACACACACACACACACACACACACACATTACAGTCATACGGGGACGCACAAGGCACCCTCAACACACACATACACAGACTACGGCACTCACAAACACAGTTGAACACAGTACCTACGTGGACCGCAACATCGGCAGCGGTAACTAATTATCCATTCATATCATCATACTATTACTTGCGGTTGTATTGTTCCGGTACTGTGCTCTTTCAGTCTTTCAGCCTCATGGTTATGCATGTCGGTATGTTACGCATTCCATAGTTGGCGGTATCCTAATTATCTGTACCTCCAAGGTGTTATGAATGTCGTTGACCTATCTATATATATTTGCAGATATCGCTGAATCCGTATATATCAGCATATATCACTCTATCGCCCTTTCTATCTGTATTATATATATATATGTATATATGTGTACATATATATATATATATATATATATATATATATATATATATCTATATCTGACGTGGAAAGTGACAGGCAAGCTACACCTTTCATTGTGTATTGTGTACTTATTGGTGTATACTGTTTCCTGGACTCCGCACGTTTGTGTCTGTACCTGTCACATTACACACCTGCCATAGGTTAGGGTTGCCAGCTGTCCCACTCTGCAAGGGACAGTCCCTCTTTGGGCAGTTGTGTCCTGAAAAATATTTATAAACATGGCAAATGTCCTGTGATTTTAGAACATACTTATTTCCTATAGTTTATGTAATAATCGCATAAAACATTTATTCTGTATCTGAACCAACAAACAGAATAAGTAAGTCAACATTACAAGAATGAGAAAAACAGAAAATCCAAAAGTGCACCAAACTGCTGCAAATAATCCAAATAATCCAACGACACCTTCTTACTTTAAGTTCTTTATTAGAACAATGCTGAAGCGAAAGGACCTGAAAAGGTATTTCATCTGAATGATTTTACAGTCATGGGACTAAATCCCTTACTTAAACTAACTACAAAGGATTTATCTAGTAATAATGATGTCAATGCCAGTCGGAGACACAACATGGATGTAATTCTGCTAACCAGGCGGTTAGAAAACAAGTTATATAAATTAAAAAGCATACAGTGGCAGAAATTACATATGGAGGCTTGTTTAAGCTTCCGGTTAGTCCCTAGGGGGCTAAGGATTCTGAAAATGCCAACTTTTGGGACAACTTACCCAGAACTGTTAGCAAAATGGCAGAAGTTGAATTTAGAAACCAGCTTCTCTTACATGAAAATCCTGATCGAACAGTACATCAAAATAGAAGAATCAATAGTAGTAGACATAAAAACCATTGAAATGGAAATTATGAATTTACTTGGGGACAATGAGCTCTGTATGCTATACAATGACTTAAAAACTGCAATGCTTTCGGTTGATAACAAGTCCCTGCAAGATAAGAAAAAGAAGCTTGAAAGAGATTTTATCGATTTTCAGAAGGGTCAGGTGTTCTCCTGGCCGAGGGACAGGAGACCTACCTATTCTGAAAAAGTGGCACATAATAAAGATCGTGTTCAGCCCAATAAAACTACAAGAGATATGTCAGTAATACAGAACGTGAATGAAGCAGTGACGTCACCATTAGAGGCTGATACTCATATTGAGTCAGCAAAAGCGGGAGGAGCCAGTACGATAGAATCATTAGTCAACAATAAGCGACAAGTCACCGTAGAGGCACTAGTGCATGCACATGGAGATAATACGACAACGGGGAATGGCGCTTCTACTTTTGAGCATGCAAAAGAGCGTACTGTACGCAGAAAGGTACCCGCCAATGGTTCAGCCATTGTGACACTTGGCAACGAAAATGAAGTTTTCCTGGAACCAGAGGAGTTTCCTTCTTTTCCCCTTCCCATTCAACAACTCGACAGAAAGAGATGGTCACCTCAGAACAAAGTAAAGAAAAGAAAATATACGGAAGAGGTTTACGAGCAACAAAGGAAAGCGTTGAGATCAACCAACAAGGTTTAGTCATAAACATTTCCAGGTATGAATTAAATGACTCTGAAATTTCTATTTTGAACCGTGGCTTGTGTTTCATACCCTCTGGGTCAGTGGATGTTACGGATCTGATTATAGACATTAAAATGTTTACAAGGAACATTGCATTGAAATTGACATTGGGTAATGGCACGTTAGATACTGGAACTAATAATGTGTTTAAAAAACCTTCGGCTTATATGCCACAACTACATCCTTTGCTCGAAGTTTTCGAGCGCGCTTGTGAGAGTGAGCTGTTAGAACTGTATAGTGATAATCATGTAAAGGCAGAATTTTATAATATGTCAAGTGATGAAAGGAAGGCAGTCCTAGATTTACAGGGCAATGATAGCATCGTGATTAGGCAAGCAGATAAAGGGGGTGCTATAGTTGTCATGGATAGGACTATGTATCAAAGCAAGATTGAAGTAATGCTGGCAGACAATGATACTTACAATCCTTTAAGTCGATATTCACTTAACAATTTGATAAAAGAGTTCCATAGCCACTTATATGATCTATTTTTAAGCAATGTTATAGATGGTGAACTTTATAAATATTTTCTGGTAGAGGACCCATTAGTCCCCACTTTCAGAGGTTTACCCAAGGTACACAAAGAGCTGTTAAACCCCCCCCCTTAGACCCATCGTCTCAGGACGAGGATGGCTGACAGAGCCATTGTCGATATTTCTTGACAAACAGTTCAAACCGATCATTAACAAGACAGATCATATTTTGAAAGACACACAACATTTTTTAGAGAATTTAGCAATAGTTAATAGTCATACACAAATTAAAACAAGTGATATCTTGGTGACACTAGACGTCAAATCCTTATTCACCTCCATACCGAACACCATCGGTGTGGAATATGTGAGATTATATTTACTAAAACAAGGAATAGTTAACACGAAGATTATACAATGGATGCTGTTATTAGATATGGTATTGGAGAACAATGTACTAGTGTATGAAGATAACTATTTTCTACAGAAAAAGGGAGTGGCAATGGGCACGCCGTGTGCCAACTCCTATGCCAATTTGGTATTGGCATATTGGGAAGATGTGTATGTATTCAATAATATGAGATTTTTTGTAAATATCAAGTACTATGGTCGTTTTGTGGACGATGTGTTTTTGTATGGGGGAACACAGAATGAATTGGATGACTTTGTAATGTACCTGAATGGTACCACAGATTTCTTTGAATTTGATAGTACCTGTTCCCCATTGGAAATAGATTTTCTAGATGTCAAGCTAACAAAAGGGCCGGATGGTATTGACACAGAAATTTTTAGGAAATCATGCTGGAGGAATAACCTCCTGCATCGTAACAGTATGCATCCTAATCACATATATTCAAATATTGTGAGGAATCAGACACTCAGGATATCAAAATTGACGACACAAGAAGCTAATTTTAAAGAACAACAAGTTGCTTTAATTGATAACTTCACTACGAGAGGATATAGGAAGGAGGAGGTGAAAGATATTGTAGAGTCATGTGATTTATTAAGATCACATAAGGGCAAACCTTATTTTTATAATAGAAATAATGGTAGCACTGGTACCATGAACTTACAAAAAGAAACAAAGCACAGATTGATTATACCATACACGAACAAAAACAGACACATCAGAAACATCATAGAAAATAACTGGAAATTGTTACTGATGGATGATAAGATAAAAACATTAATAGATGTGAAACCAAACATAGCTTACAAGAATATGAAGTCTTTGAAGAGGATATTGTGTTATGAAGGAACCAGTATAAAACCAAATCAGTCACAGAGACAAGGGACTTTTGCTTGTCGTACATGTAATCAGTGCAAGTTCATAGCTCAAGACAATGTGTTCACACACCCACATACAGGCCATACCTTTAGATTTAAAGGCTATGCTGATTGCAGAACAAAAGATTTAGTATATCTAGCACAGTGCCAAGTTTGTAATCAATATTATGTGGGCAAGACAAATAGAACACTTCGTGAACGGATAAGAGAGCATATATATGCTGTGAACAAAGAAAATGATACAAATGCCTTGGCACGACACATTATGGAACATGGGACGACACATAATTTTAAGTTCAGGGTACTAGAGCTAATAAAAAGGAACAGTAGATTGGGTGACATTAAAAACTATACTGAGGAAATAGAAAATAAATGGATCCTCAGGTTGCAGTCACACAAATATGGCTTGAATGATAAAATAACATTAAAGCCCTTTTTAAAAGCAAGGTCGCTTAAACACTGAAGCAGTTAGCATTATAATATTGAATATAGTGAACATACCATCAAAGTATATTAGTATTCTATTTATGCAAATTTCTGCATCCTACAACCATATATATTTGTTATACCAATGGTTTTAGAGTAGTGAGTTTTTATATAATTAATACAACAGTTTAGTTTTTAAGGTTGTAGTTTTGTGAATTATATTATATTATACACAGTGATATATTAAATTATATTTTTATGCTTATTTAATTCAATTTGTATATTTTTATATGTGTTTTTAATATGTATGTCTTAGGAATATGTTTTTAATAGTGTTTATCAGACTAACTACATTCTAGTGAAATGCATTTTAGATGCTGAATTTAGCTATTGTATCATTTTGTAACAAAGACAGAAGTTACTGTCATGAGATCCATTGATAGGAATCAATGTAGACTTTTTGTATTATGCACTAGCACTTTAAGTCAAGGGCAGTAATTAATTAATGAAGTTAAGGTGTGACTATGAATGTATTTAAGCATTGAATTAAATGGAAAGTTATTGAAGTCTGAGGAAGCGTCACAAGGACGTGAAAGCGCTTACTACCAGTTTTGTTTGTTCGAATAAAGAACTTAAAGTAAGAAGGTGTCGTTGGATTATTTGGATTATTTGCAGCAGTTTGGTGCACTTTTGGATTTTCTGTTTTTCTCATATTGTTTCTATCCAAAAGAGCTTTACTCGCCAGGATTATTTTGGACACTCAATTACAAGAATGAGCTTTTATCTAGGCAAAACAGTGCAGTTCTGCTTTTCGTACTGGCCGGGTGTATGTGTCGGCCTGCAGACATCTGACATATGTCCCACATTAGTCATTTGAAGAGGTGGCAACCCTACCATAGATACATCTTGCCTAGCAATAGTGTTAGGTGATTCGATACATGATTGCGTGTTTTACACCTGGCAGTGGTCGTTTTACCCTTCAGAGCAGGCGCTATTAGTACAGGGGTGAATAATGCTGGTTTCACATGTTCTGGACATCATTGACTGTGATCTGCATGATATTCGGAGTAGCTTATCCCTGTTTTGCGCATATCCATATAGTCATATTTAAACGTCACTTACCAGCAGTGGGCAATGCATATTCCCAGTAACGTGTGCTAAACATGATCTGATGACCTGCATCTGACATGCATTACTCATGCCTTCGGGATTGCGTTACATCCCTTGCAGGACGTGGGACCGGGAACATGCATGACGGTCACTGCATTTAACATATGGCCATCTGGGATTTGTACACGTGTTATGTCGTTTTGTACATGGAGTATACTACGGCTGTTACTCCATACTGCACTCACATGGGTAACTCAGTTAGTTTACATATTGATGAGTCCATTTAATGGTATGTCCATGTGATGTTTACTGGATGTGCTCCGGCACTGGGTATGTATATCTCAGTGAGCCACATACGATACTGTGCTACACCTTCAAACGACCATGGGTGGAGCATGCTGGAGTGACGAATACCTGTCATGGGTACACCCCATGCCTTGACACAACATCCATGATTATATTATGTGGAGCCCCTCATTAATGCAGCAGGGACTCTGTGCTGAGTGTGTGCAGAACAGTGCTTACACACATGTGCTCCCACGATTGCCTCTGCTCCTCTACGCGACAGTTGGTTACTCGATGTTGTGGCGACAGCGGAAACTGTTTGCCCCATTTGGTGTATGGCCTCTGACAATCGGCCGTGTACCTACCGATGTACCTGGGAACCTATACACACAGCACCATAATATGCTGATAGGCGCATGTACTGTTCAGGTGTTGACATTCTGTGTTCCAATAGCTGTTGTGTGTACAATATTTGAGGGCTGCCTATGTAGGATTCACACAGTGGGCCACCTATACATTACAATTTACAGGTGGTCATGCTTGTGTGCCATCCATTTTACTGTGTGTGCAGGTGGAGAGGTGTGTCAGTCTGTACGGGCCTACACTGTCAGAGTATGTGCTATACGTTCCCTCTTTGCAAAGGCATAGGCATGCTGGGCATGCCTCCATCTGCCTACTGGGGCTGGCACAGTGTGTTCATGGTCTGAATCCCTCTGTACCTGTGATGGCCTTGCCAATTGCGGTGGGCTATGAGGGCCTTCACCATTTTGTCCCTGCTGCAGCTGTTTCCGCAGGATAATATTATATAGCATGGCACAAACTATGACAATGTGGGCACATGTGCCTGGAGAGTACTGCAAGGCTCCACCAGATGTGTCCAAGCACCGGAACTGTGATTTCAACATCCCGAACACACACTCTATGATGATTCTGGTTTGTGCGTGTGCCTCATTATGACATTCTTGCATGGGTGTGTGTGCATTTCTGATGGGAGTCATCATCCACGGCTCCAGTGCATAGCCAGCATCCCCCACAAGGTGGCCATGTGGGATGTCCCCCCTGACAAATACCTGATACAGCTGTGAGGCATGCCAGATATGGGAGTCATAGTAGCTTCCAGGGCTGCCAGCACACACATCCATGATAATGCCTTGGGCATTGCACATGACCTGGCAGCTGATGGAGTGGAATCCCTTGCGGTTTATGTAGCGCCTACCATGCTCACCGGGTGGTGACTTGATTTGTATGTGCATGCAGTCTATCCCACCCAGTACCTCCAGGTAGTGTGCCACATGGTGGAAGTGACGCATCTTGCTGGCCAACTCCTCCTGAGTTTGGGGGAAGTATATATGCTCATTGGCATGTGGTAACATGGCATCCAGGAACTGGTGTAGTACCCTGGATGCTGATGCCTGTGAGATCCCCATTATATCTCCAGTTGGCCTTTGAAAGGTACCTGTGGCTAGTATTCACATCCATACACATACCTTCGTGTCCACTGGGATGGGTTCCCCTCTGTTATTTCTGGTTCTCAGGCGTGGCCGGCACAGCTCCACTATTTGCTGTAAGATGTCTGTCCACCCTGTAATGCTCTACTATCTCCAGATCATGTAGCCCCTGGTAGGTTACCCTTGGTCTGAACACTCTTCTCCTCCTCTGGGGCCTGCGGTGGTTGTCGGCATCATCCTCCACAACACCGTCAGTCTCTGACACATGCTGATGAATCACAGCTATGGCAGCTCCCAACATGTACATTTTAAAAGTTCCCCGTGTGTTTACACCTATGGTGCAGTGTTTGGGAATTCACAGGTGTGTGTAGGGTGCTTTCACACTTTATACTATTGCGCTGTGAACACCGATGATGTCATAGGGTGTGTATGTATGATCGTAGCTACAGGGTATCTTATGTGATTTACTACCGGAACTACTATTGTGGTGCCTTTGGTGTTGAATTACATTTGGCTGCCGTGGATTACCTCTTGACCTTCTCTTAACATTTCTGCACATTCCACCTACCATTTTCTGGCATGCATCCAGCAGCCTGCTTTAATTTATACTTTCCTAGACCTGGCGTATCTTGCGTAATGTGTGCTATTGCCGGTCTACTGTCAGTTTGCTTTGCTCTGCTATGACAGATCTCCTATCTTTGCAATCCAATGCCTCCCCTCCTTTCTTTGCATTCCAATGCCTCCCCTATCCTGTTTTGCAGGTTTCTGCGAGCAGACTTGACAGCTGCTGTCGAATGGCCGCCGTGAGTTGATTGGTGTTGATTGCTCATTAGTACATCAATTATCCTACTTCTGCATTTCCTTCTTTTCTTCCCCTGACCTTCCTGTTTGTGCTATTGTTCGCGCCGCGTGCATCGGCTTACTGGGTTTCAGGCACGTTTTCATCCACGTACACATGTGCTTTTGGGCATCATGTGTGCTCTCAACTAAACCATTCTATACCTTCCTCCCCACCCCTGTCCTGCAGCTTTGCTTAGCAGCAGCCAGGCCAGATTTGCATTGCTCCAATGTGCTTACTGCTATGGTGGCACACTCCTCTGCTGATGTCATGTATCTCCTCTGAGCCACTCCTCGGTGTTATAGCGCTGTGCCGTATGGTTCAACCTTCATCCGGCGGGACATTTGCGATTCAGTATTATCTGCCTCATTTGCATGGCATTGACTACTAATTCATAGTTACTGCGCCGAACACTGTCGCAGGCCCTTAGCAACCCTTGCACCTTGTTTGTGGTGTTCCATGCCTACCATTGTGTATTATAGTGTAAACCTGATTTGTATTACATTGCGATTTTATGACATTTTTATATATTTTCTTTATGTTCCAGTTTGCGCACACATCCCCTGTGGTTGTATTGTGCGTTACTGTGGACATGGCATTACATGTTGTTTTTTAGGTGTTGTGCATCTTTTCTTATGCCATTGGCTGTGTATTCAGCCATTGGCATATGTTAACTTTGTAATACATGAGTCTGGTCTGCTTCCATAGCTCCGATGTTCTGTTTGGGAAAATGTAAACCGTGTCTTTTGGTTTACATTTCTGTGGGCTTCCGCTACACCTACACCACTTCATGAATCACTATCTGCCTTCATTTGCATGGTGCGACACTGTGCATGGGGTGATTAGCATACCTATGCCGAGGGCTGTGCAGTTCTGGCGTCTGCCGGTAGTGCACGTGGTATTGGTTCGTACCTGAATCACTTGACGGCCATGTTTGGCATTATTCCACCTACACTACGCCTGCGCCTGGCACAGGCTTCATGAATCTCGGGGGTAATCTCTGATTGTAGTTCTAATAACAACTGTTAGGCAAAACTAACATTCTGTTTTTCTACACTGTGCTACCATATTTTATTTGTTATACAGCACATCAGAATGTTCAAAATGATGGTATGTGGAGTTCTATACAAAGAAGAATGTGTGTTATTGATCTTCTTAACTTATTAAACAATTTGTTTGCAGTATTTACCCTTTGGTGGCCTTTTTTGTTGGGACTGCCAGTTCTTCTATGTGCACCTTTTTGGTTACTGAGTTTTATACAATGTTATTTAAACTTCAGTTTATATAAACAGTTGCATTTATTTCTCTTAGTCATTTAAACATGTAATGGGTGTTTAGGTACAGGCTGATAAAACAGCAGGTGAGTACCTAGTAGGAAGGTGTATGAGATAGGAAAGGAAGACACACTGGGAGACTACAGAGAGGAAATCAGGTGACACTAACACAACTGGAACACCCAGCTTATTGATAACTGTGGTAGAAAGAATATTAAGATGCTGGCCCTTGGATTGTTATGCATGGCCTTTATATCTTTAATAAATGCTTCAGATGTCTGTGCTTATCCATTGTATGCCTAAAGGGAAATCATCATACTCTAAAGTTTTTTTTCAATGTCAGTGACAACTGCTAGTGAAGATACATGAGAATTTTCCCTAATATGTGAGTAATTAATTATACATGTTCCTAACATGATCTGTACTAAAATCACCCTTTCCAAAGGTAATTTGGCCTTTATGAATATATTTTTAGTATTACAATTTTGAATCAGTTAACTAGTATTTTAGCATATAACTTTGTGGGTGTAGAAATTAAATTAATTGATTTGAAATATACAGGGATATCAGGAGATTTATTAGTTTAGACAATGCTGCAATAGCTCAATGGATTACAAAATATATTCTCTTCCAGCCAGTATAAATGTCTTGAAAATAATTTGTCTAGGAATAACATAGCATGTGTTCCAGTAGCTGTATTAGCAGTTCATTTCTTGGCTTGCATTATGGTGCAACAGTATATTGTCTGAGATGTGATTCATAAATCTGCATTTGTGCATACAGGACTACCATTTTGCTCCTCAAGTATACCTTCTTGGGTGGCTGTGGAGACATCAGGACTTCTTTATCATATCCCCATAGATATGGGTATTGGGGAATCAGTTTGTGAGTAGGTACCTCATTTACCATTATAGCCTTTGTTTTATCTTTTTTATTTTATATCCTAAAAAGACATGAAACTGTCAAAATGTTCCACAACACTGAAATGTTATTTTCTAGGTTTGTCAAGTACATAATAACATCTTTTGCAAATAAGTCTAACTTTTCTTGATTGCCATACCAGTCCAATACTTAAATGTGTGAGCCACTTATTTTTTTTTCAAATGGTTCTAAGCATAAAGAGGAGGAAAAGGACACCCCTGCCTGATTCCTCTGTTTAAACACAGCTTGTCAGACTGAAGCCCTGTAACCTTAACTCTTGACCCTGACCCTTCATATATCTTCATAATTAACTCTATTATTATGTCAAGGAACACACATGCTACCATTGCTTCACTCATATAATCCCAGCTGACTCTAGTGAATGCCTTCTCTGCATCAAGACCCCCAAACAATAGAGGCATTTTCTCACACACTGCTTCCCTCTGCATTATCATTGTTCTATTAATATTGTCAAATGTTTGCCACCCCCCCCCCTATAAATCATGTACTGATCCATATCTAACACCTTTATCTTCCTCTTAGCTAGTATAGACATAAACACAGTTTAAAATTGAAATCGGTCTCTATGAAGCTGGGACAGAAGGATTATTGCTCCATTTGCGTAATGCGGCCACCAGAGTTTTCTTCCAAGACTCTGGTATTCTCTGTCCTTTTGAAATATCGTTAACCAAACCTTACATATATTTATCAATTTCTCCTCTCCTAACTTCCAGCCCTCCACAGGAATACAATCTGTTCCTGAAGACTTCCTTGTTGCCTGATTATACATCACCAGTTTTATCTCATACTGTCCTATCTTACCTATTAGTCCTTGAATCTGACCTTCATCTAACCTTGACATAATTTAGCCCTCCATAAATATTTCCATTTCTTATTTTTCTTGTTTTCCCCATTTTTCTGGTTTATGCAAATGTTCATAGACTTTCCAAAATAACTCTAGTACCCCTATAGATTCTTTGTTAATTTTCCTCCCATAGGCTTCCTACGTTTGACAACAACCCTTTCTACATTCTGTTTTTGTACTGCTTTGGAGTTGTTATCATAAAATGCTTCCTTAACAACAATCCTTTTGAAGCTATGCATATTATCCAAATACTAAATTATTTTCCCTTTAGATGAAAAAAATTAAGATATGCCATGTTGGTCCACTAAGAAAAAAATACAGACACTGGAACAGAGACATGATATAATACTTTTTATTGAGCTAACATTGGTTTTACAGTAACTTGTGTTTCTGAGCTGCCATGAGTCCTTCATTATTCATGTCAGACACATTGAGTAAGGAGAGAGTGTTATGGTCAGTTGCTTATCAGGGGCTAGGATCCACCACATTATGCATACACTCAGGTCACTGGACCACAATTACCAATATGACTCAGTCATAGTCCATGTGGGAATAAATGACGTGAGATGTACCTCCCTTGACTATATGAAGAGAGACATCATGGAGCTCTTGAAATATGTGTCTCAGGCTGATATGAGCCTAGCATTGAGCAGCATTTTACCTTCTCCATGGATGATGCCACAATACGAACAAAAGATGCTTGACTTTAATAATTGGCTTAGTTACTGGTTTCATTCTAAGATGGTGCAATATTTGTCGGCATGGAAGGAGATGGTCAATAGACCATGCTGCTTTGCCAGGGATGGCCTGCATCTCTCCCCTCTAGACTTTTGAATATTAGCTAAAATATTGTCTTCCCCTATAGTGCTTCTTTTAGGCAATGGCAAAATGAAAGTTCTTCCAACATAGCAAATCAAAACCAAGAAAATCTAAAGGTATTACTGCTCAATGCTAGGAGTCTAAATAAAAAAACTCCACTCCCTAGAAGCTGCCTTTACCCTAGAGAATGCTGATATCTATGTGGTCACTGAGACATGGTTTAAATCTGCAGAGAACACATCAACAGTGCAAGGTTATAATGCCATCCACACATTTATGCCAGCTACTTCACAGGTAGGGACTAAAGGTGGAGGTGTCTCTATTTACTTCAAAAATAAATATACTTCAAGGCTGGTCAAACAGGACAATGGTCTTGAGCTGCTCCATTTTCAAATCACCATAGGTAAAATCCAATACCACTTCCTTGCAAGCTATAGGTACCCCTCTATGACCCAAGAAACCCATACCATGTATTTAAACTTATTAGAAACACTAACGATCCAACCCAATACCATATTCATGGGTGGCTTTAATTATCTCACTATTAACTGGGAATCCTATATGACACCAAACATGCATGCACAGAGATTCCTGGATTTTGTAAACACAAACTCCCTGATCCAGGCAGTCAATACACCAACTAGGGGTGCAACCATACTGGATATGGTCCTCAATAACATGGGAGACTGCTGCACACCCCCTACTGTAATGCATTCTCTGGTAAGGTCAGACCACAAAATGTTCTCCTTTGAAGCAAAAATAAAACCTTGACTTCCAGCTATGCCTGGAATATTCAGGAACTATTCTAAAGCTAACCTCCTACTATTAAGTGAGACCCTGGCAAATTTTAAGCCCCCATAAACCCTGAGAACACTGCTACCTATGCAGAACTGTTCACAGAAACCCTTTACAAGCATTTTAATAGCTGCATAGAGGCAGCTGTGCCCACCAGGAAGAAGTACAGAACTAATGCAAAAAAAGCCACCCTGGTGGAATCACAAAATCAGTAGGCTGTATAACAGGAGGAAGAAAATTATGGCAAAAATTAGGAGGTGCAGCGCCCAGCAGGATAAAAACACTCTTATCAAACTAAACAAACAACTCAGAGGACAAATAAAGTCTACCAAAGCCAAATTTGATGTAAGTTTGGTCTCCCAGGCCAAGGACAACCATGAAGCATTCTTTAGCTATGTCCACAACCTCAAAGGCAATACACATTTGTGTGCATAGCTCATTGTAAATGGAGCCACCTATACTGAGCCAAAAGATATAGCAAATCTCCTGGCTGATAAATTCACCTCTGACTTTACCCCACTCTCCCCCTCAATCTTCCCTCAGGAAATATCATCTAATATAACTCCCCCTACTACTACTAGACAGCAGGTCCTTAATGCTGTCTCTAAGACCAAGAACACTGCATCAATGGGCCCAGACAATATCCCAGGATGCCTTCTAAATAGCATGAAACATGACCTATCAGGGCCTCTAGAATTACTATTTAACTGTAGCCTCCAAACAGGCTTCATGCTTCATGAATGGAGAAAGGTAACAGTCATCCCTCTGCACAAGGGTGGACTATCTACAGACCCTGGAAACTACAGACCCATACGTCTCACTAGTCTTATATGTAAATCCATGGAAAGAAATATCATGGAGATGATAAACAGAGAAATAGTAAACCTCCAGACACTGGACCAAACCCAGTTTGGTTTCGTCAAGGGGAGATCATGCCTACTCAACCTGGTGGACTTCTTTGAGAAGGTCATCAAAGCAATGGATGAGGGTAAAATCATTCACACTGCCTACCTTGACCTGGCCAAGGCATTTGACATAATACCCCACTCGGGCATTGTTGACAAACTCAGGAAGTTAGGTACAATAATGTATGTCACCCAATGGATAGCAACTGGCTCACAGACAGGACCCAGGAAGTTAGAATTGGGGAGTCCACCTCTACAAAGAGGCCAGTCACAAGTGGAGTCCCTCAGGAGTCAGTCCTTGCACTGCTCCTTTTCGGCATTTACTTCTCAGAAGTCAAGGCCAATGTCAGTGGTGTCTGAGTGACTAAATTTGCAGATGATTTTAAATTAGGAGCTGTCATTGAATCTCACACTGACGCAAATGTTCTTCAGGAGGGGCTGACATAGACAAACAACTGGTGTCAGAGCCATGGACTAAAACTAAATGTCAAGAAATGCATAACAGTATCCTTTGGGAAGTCATCTATCCCTGGTTCATAGGTTCATATGTTCATAGGTTGGTACTAGGCTATCGGCCCTAGGTCCTATACAAGCCTAGCCATAACAATTCCCTGGATATTTCTTACCACAATATTTACTTCCCTGGACCCCTGTCTAGCAGGGCGACTGATGTGACCCTGGGGTGAATTTCCTATTTCCCATCCAATCGTCAAGGTTCCTTTTGAAGAGGCCAAGAAGGCACTCTGCTTGACATGTATTGGGCAGTCTATTCCAGAGTATGGGGAGTCTCTGGGTCAGGAACCTATCCCTCCAGCATATTTTGTTCATTGTGATGACAAGGTTTAGATCCCTGGAGCATGTGGCTCTAAGGGATTGTGATTTCTTTAAGTAGAGCATGTCCAACAGCTCAGGGTTTGACATGGCCTTGTATGTTAAGCAGAGATCACCTCTAAGTAGACAATATGCTACAGAGTATAGCTGGAGTTTTTTAGACGGTCAGCATAGGGCATCTGCTTTAGGCTTGTGATTCTTTTAGTGAGGTATTTCTGTGGCCTTTCCAGCTGTTGCAGATGTCTTGTGAGGTACATACCAAATGGGGCATTGTACTCTATAATGAGTCTAATGAGGGATGAGTACAGAGGGACAATGACCTCCTTTTTTCTGGATGAAAAGCCCTTAGTGATGAGGTGTGCCACATAAAAGGATTTCCTGACTGTTGTGGCGATGTGGTTATCGAAGGTGAGACCACTGTCCACCTGTGTCCCTAAGTCTCTCATTACACTTTCAGTGTTTAGTGTACTGCTACCTATGTGGAAACTCCGGGTACATGTTTTTTCCCAAAGGGGATAACTATACATTTCTTGACATTAAGCTTGAGCCTGTGGCTCTGGCACCAAGCATCTGTTTCTGTAAGGCCCTTTTGTAGAATATGCACATAATTTTGGGATTCAATAATGGCTCCCAGTTTGCAGTCATCTGCGAACTTTTGTTAGCCAGAATCCCTTAATGTTGGTCTGTACCTCAGAGAAGTAGATGCCGAACAAGAGCGGTCCCAGGACTGAACCCTGAGGTACTCCACTTGTCTGGAGCTGGATTTGGAGTCGGCTACTTTTACAGTCAGGGTTCCGTCAGTAAGCCAGTTGACAACCCATCGAGTGACGTAGGGATTTATGCCCAGCTTAGAAAGTTTATCTATGATTCCAGAGTGGGGGATGGTGTCAAAGGCCTAGGTGAGATCCAGATAGGCTGCATGGACCGCCTTACCCTCATCCACAGCTGCTTTGGAGACTGATTCAAAGAAGTCAATCAGGTTCAGGAGACAAGATTGGCCCTTCACAAACCCAAACTGGGTGAGGTCCAGAGTTTGAAGGTTGCCAATGTCTTTGTTTATAAGTTCCATGATAATGCGTTCCATGCCCTTGCAGATCAGGCTTGTCAGACTGATGGGACAGTAGTTCCCAGAATCTAAGGTGGATCCCCCCTTGTGAAGTAGGATAACTCTAGCTGTGTGCCACTCAGTGGGCACGAAGCCTGATGTGAGGCTTTTATTAAAAATGACACTAAGGTGAGATGCCAGTTCATTTTGCAGTTCATGTAGTACACAGCCCGTGATGTCATCTGGTCCCATGGATGCTGTATTTTTAGCTTTGGAGAGTACAGTTTCTACCTGTGTGGCCGTGATTACCGGAATTTGGCAATCTTTTGGTACTGAGATGGGCCCTTAAGGGGGTGAGAGGGGAGTGAAGTTGACACTAAATCGATCTGCCAAGATATTGGCAATATCCTTGGGATCAGTATATTTAATGCCATTCTGTTGTAGCTCAGAGCATATCTGAGCATTGCCATTTAGATTCTTGACATAACTATAGAATGCCTTATGGTTGTCTTTGGAATCTTTGGCAATTTTATTTTCGTAACTAGCTTTAGAGGATTTTATGAGGGATCTCAGCTTCTTACTGAGGCTGGTAAGGGAGTTTTTTGCATCCTGGGATTTTCCTCTTTTCTGCAACAGTTTATTTCTTCTGTTGGATAGTTTTTTTAAGGCAGGGGACCACCAGATTGGCTTTCTTTTTTGGAGGAGAGCGTCTTGGTTCTATTTGGGATGGCATGATTCATGCACGAGTGGATGTGCTCATACAGTGCCTTAATGTAGGATTCAGCAGTTGAGCTTTCAGCTCCTATCTGCATGGGAGTCATGACATTTGCCACTTCTGACTTGAGTAGCATGAAGTTGGCTTTGGAGAAGTTTTTACGGAGGTTTCCTTACTGGGGGGTGGGGCTGGGATGTGGATGTCAAGGATGATTTGCTTATGGTCAGACCTGACCAATGAGGTGGTGACCACTGGTGTGGAGCATCTATCTCCCATGTTGGTAATGACCAGGTCTAGGATATTGGAGCCCCTGATGGGACAATGGATTAGTTTATCCAGGGCAATGGAATTTATGAATTCCAAGAACCGTTGGGAAAATGTATTGGTACCCGAGTAGTCTTCCCAGTTAATGACAGGATAGTTGAAATCACCCGGTATTAGGGTGTTTGTTTGTATCTTAATATTTTCCTGTATGTTTAGAAAGGTGTAGTGAGAATCTTGGGGCATGGCGGGGATATTTGTAGCAAGCTACAGTTAGGACTGCAGTCTTACCTAATGTTAGTTGCACCTGAAGAATTTCAGATGCATTGTGTTGGGCAACTAGCCTGGACGTGTGAATATCCTTGGTGAATATGGACACTCCTCCACCTTTAGTGTTTCATATTGCCAGCACGCCCCTTAGAGTTGACCTAGTAGTCAGGGACTTAGGGACAAACATAGATAGTAATCTCACCTTTGACCATCATGTGTCTACAGTGGTGAGGAAATCATTCTATATTGCCCAGCTTATAAACAAAGGTATTGCATCTAAGTCCAAGGAAGTCATTGTTCCACAGTATTTGGCATTCATCAAACCTATCATTGAGTACAATGCCCTCTTTGGTATGTACCTAACCAGGCATATCCAACAATTGGAACATCCACAAAGGTTCCTCACTAAAAAAATACAGGGCATAAGTAAAATGTCCAATGCAGACCGCCTCAAGGCCCTATCCTTGTATTCTGTCTCCCACAGACCTTTGAGGGGTTATCTATGTCTGGTACACAGGGCATTGTCAGACCCCACTCTGATGGATCTGCATACCCACAAAACAAACAGTACTATAATTACCCATTCTAAAGACTTAAACCTTGCCTGTGATATAAATAGGACCTGCTGGAGAGATAGGTATGTATCCCAGGGACTAACCTGTCTATGGAATAGGCTCTCCATCCTTGTGAAGCAGAGTTCCTCCCTAACCCAATACAAGTGTAACTCAGACAACTGGATGGGAAACCAGAAATTCATCCCTGGTTTAACATCTAATGGATGCAGGTAACCTGTAAGGGACTCGTCTCCCAGGCCCATGCTTACACTTATCAAGGGTATCAGAACTTGTCAGAGATTTAGGATGTATGGCTAGGCTTAAAAAGGCCCATGTGGTTGCTGGCCTAGTAAACACCTATGAGTCTATTAGGAGTTATTATGTTAGTTACCCTGCTTAAATATCCACTTGTGCCCAGAAAGGGAAGGAAATCATTTATGTCCAATTGACAAAAAAATGTGCAGCTTGGACTACGCTTCTGTGTGTGTGTGTGTGTGTGTGTGTGTGTGTGTGTGTGTGTGTGTGTGTGTGTGTGTGTGTGTGTGTGTGTGTGTGAATGAGCATGTCAAAAGAAATACTGAAGGGATTATTGGGGGAAATGTTTCATATGGTGAAACTGAAGGGATTGTTGAGGGAAATTATTCATTTGGTGTCTGACAAGTACAAGTGTAGGTGCAGGGAACATGTCAGGGAATGTTATATTTGATGTCAGTGAACTGCTTATGCATACATTAAAAATGACTGCAGGGATCACTGAGGATAATGTTTCATATGGTGCCAGTGAAGTACTTGTATATACATGGGCAAACTACTAAAGGGGTCACTGGGGGAAATGTGGTGTCATTAAAGTGCTGGTGCATTCATGCACAAACTACTAAAGATATTGTTGGGAGAAATGTTTCATTTGGTGCAAGTGAATATCTTATGTGCGCTTTACAGACTACTGAAGGGATCATTGGGGAGAAATGTTTCATTTCTTGTCAATGAAGTGCCTGTATATACATGGGTAGACTGATGAAGGATTACTGGGGAAAATCAATAACTGGTGTCATTAAAGTGCTTGGGTGTACCCAGACAAACTACTGGGGGAAATGTTTCATTTGCAGTCTGTGAAGTGCTTGTGCATACCATAGTCAAACTACTGAAGGGGTCACTGGGGGAATCAATCACTTGGTGTTATAAAAGTGCTTGTGCATATATTGACAAACTAATGAAAGGGTTGCTGGGGAAAATGTTTTATTTGGCTCCATTTAACTGCTTGTGTGTACATGGACAAACTACTGAAGGGATCACCAGTGGGAATGTTTAATTTACTGACAGTGAAGGGCTGGATAATGTATGGACAAACGCTTAAAGAAGAGTAAAATATATTGATTCTCTGGGTAAAATCTGGTCTAACACAAATGTGAACACACACAAAACAGCAAGAATCAGCTAACATGACTGTAAATAAATTTATTCAGAAGATAAAATGTTAAGTTCTTTCTCTTCACTAAGGCACTTCATCAGACCAGCATTAACAACAGAATCAAAGCTTTTAAATACAGAGTTAATTACAAATTACAAATTCAGTGGGCTAAAGCAAGTGACCTTAAAACTGGCTTTAAAGGGACAGCAATATGCTTTTAAAAGGTATACTGATTGTAAGAGTACCAATTTAGTTTATATAGCAATCTGGGAAGTATGTAAAGGTTTTTATGTGGGGAAGACTAACTGTATGTTTAGAGATTATATTAAAGAACATATGTAAGATATTAGGAAGGAAGATTTAAAAAATGCCCTCTATAAACATATACGTGTATATCAGCTCCCTATATAAACCAAATTGATACTCTTACAATCAGTATAAAATTTAAAAGCATGTTTGCGACCATTATGAGGATGCACATAAGATGAATCACTACAAATAAAATTACATACATTGCAAGATCTACAGGAAAAAGTGCCACATCTATTTGTACTGAAAATATGCTGGTTATTAACATTATAACATAGTGGCAAGGATTCACGAAGCCTCCGTGTAAGAGTTATAACTCTTACACGGAGGCTGCAGTTAAACGGAGTGATGTCAGCATGCTTTGCATATTCATGAGAGCATGCTGAATCATACTTAAGTCTAACATGGTCCATGTAAGACAGTAGGGGGCGTGTCCGTAGGCTGAGCCCTGCTAGCGGACACGCCCCCAGAAGTGTAAAAGTGCCCAAAGTAAACACCCACAACAGAGTCCACGGAAATGTGAATAAACACAACCCAACTCATGCCCCCACAGACTATGAACATAAAATATATATAAATGAACATGTTATATATTTTTTTTAAATTGTAAAGATGTTTAACCGTGAGTGCGCTCGTTTGCGCGGGCGTGCCCGTAGCGCAGCTACAGTTAGCAGTCAGTGGGAAAGCATATAAGAACTAAATATGCAAAATAAGCCGGGAAGCAATGGCGTAGCGGTAGAGATGTTGGCTGAAGAGCAGGCATTCATGGTTCAAGCTCCCCCAACACCAATTTTTTTTTCTCAAAATAAGCAGGAAACAAGTCCCTGACAAATATGTACACATAAAACCACAATTTATGTAAAATGTAATGAAATAGCCCAGTTATATTGAAGACATGTGAGGTAACAAAAGAAGAAAAAATGCCAGATGTGCTCATAGCTGAGCTACAGTTTAACAGAGTGAGTGCATCTGCCCATAGATGAGCAGTGGTTTAACTGGTGCAAAATGAGTGCCCGTAGCTGAGCAGTGGTCTAACATGGTAAATCTATGTGCCCCTAACTGAGCTGAGCATAATATGCATGCCGATAGCCAAATGAGGCTTAAACCAGCGTATCCCGTTTGTGCGGAGCTGTGCACCGCGCAAACGAGCTAACCGACGGGCAACGTTGAGCAAGCCGTATCAAAACTGCCTTTACACAGACACACCCCTCAGCATGTCTAGACAGTCATGAAAAATAAAAAGCAGTGGCCAGGTTCGAACTCAGGATACTATACACCATAGTCAAGGTACCAAACCACTAAGCCATGACAGCATTACCTTGAAATGCAATAATAGCTAATATATAGGAATGAATACAAACTGGAGCATGACAATGCAGGTTTACTGAAGTTGATACAATTCCAAAATGGCCAATCACAGATATGTGTGGGAAAAACGGACTATATAAGCCCCATAGGCGGGAATACACAGCATAAACGATTGTAGAACTGACCTGCAGGCAGAATGACAGGAGTAGGAGAGGGTAGTTGCTTCCGAGCACAGAGGTGGGGTGTTGAGGAGTCCAGGAACATGGTCTGGCTCCTAGTCCATAATCATGAGGCCCAACTCATGCAGGGCCAGGTCCTCTGGGGAGCATACAGGGCCGAGGCGTGGGACCGGTCGGCTCATGATCTCACCAGTGCCACAGGGATTCCAAGGACTGGTGAGCAGGTCCGTCACCACCATGTGGACCTGAAGAGCTGCAAGCAGGACCAACTGAACTTTTGGATCCAGGAGGCCCGGCAAACACCCATCGCCCCACTACTGAGTAAGTAACATTTAATTATGTATGTAATAAATTAAACTAGCTGATATTATGGAGATGTGTATTCCAATATTATTTCATTTATATTACAGCTGCAGGTGTCCGTTCTGCGAACCGCAGAGCCTATGGCGATAGGCTGGTGTGGTTGCACCACCAGGCAGGTCAGTAATCCACTACCAGTAACTGTAAAGAAATATAAAAGTATGACAGTCAGCAAAAGAGTGCAGTGTAGTCAGTAAGGAATAAAATCTGCAAGTAACAGTGTGAAAGTGTATGCAAGTATTGCTTGATTACAAAAGTGTGTTTCAGCCTGTAAGTTAAACCAAAAAATTAAACTGTCTGACATATATTCTGAAATAAAAATGCCCTACCTGTAAGAAAATAGTACACAACCTGCAGCAGGCTGAAAAGTATAGCTGCAGAAGATGATAAAATCACATGTGTGAAATATATCCCTGTGGAAATCCTGAAACATGACAGAAGTGAGACTGCTGGAAAGGATTGTAATAACTACTGGTAAAACATGTCAATAAAGCCTAGAAGTACCATGCTGAATAGTAAAATGAAAGCAAGTGAGAGAGTGTGAGAAAGTGTCATGAATCCAGCAATACAGTAGTAATAACCCCTGAATAAAGTATACTGCAGTCAAGACAGAATGAAATGCATGTGAGATTCAAAACCAAACAGCAAAATCTGTTCAAAGTGTTGCTGCATCTGGAATGTGTATCCCAAAATCTGGATATGTTGCTCTCAGTCTGCAATATGCAGATAGGATGATTGTCTGATATACCAAACATCCACACTTGTCTACAGCTATATAAAGCAAATGTAGCAGGATGATGTAGCTGAACAAAGCTAGATATAAATGTGTATGAAGAACCATAAAATGTATATTGATGTTGCAGTAACAGTCCTATAACCAAGTTGACATAGTTATCATATAGGAAACTGTAGTTAGAACAGTAGTGTGTATATAACTGTAGCTATTAGAAATGTACAGCATATGTATTGTTATTCTAAGGTGTTAATATTACTTTCTTTACCCCACCCTATAACCACATATAACTCATTCCACGTGAAAATGGTATGTGCAATCACAATTAACACCCCTGGACGTTTGTCCTGTTGGGTCATATATATTTGCATGTCTGTTGATGCATCTGCCCTGTTCATACATCCACACTTGATGGCCTGTTGCCATCAATTAACCATGCATGTTGTTGGACTGTGTATTTCTGTTCAAATTATGCATGTGTTATGCACGCTGTTCAATAGTGTGAATATCTGGGTGTTTGGTTAATGGGAATATTAATGCATGCTGTTACAACTAATTGTGAATGGTATTATATGTCACTAACCCAAACTGTCATGACATAATGCAAAACATAGGATGACAGGGAAGGCGGGTTCCAGCGGACCCACCTCTCCCACCTCAGCTGGCGAGTGCACCTGGCACTAGTGCCGAATCCGGACCCTCCTCCGGTGGCCCTGTGCCACCTGCGGGTGGAAGCGCTGCAGGGGATGGGGCTCGCCCCCCCCTCTGCAAGTGTGGCCGGAGGAGAACCACCACTCACCCTCCATAGCGTCCGGACTGTGGTGCATAGGGAGATTCGGGACTGTTCTCGAGCCCCTACGCCAGCTCGAGGCATGGGTGATGCAAATAATGGGCATGCCTGTTGCCCCGCCTACACAGCCCCCAGCACAGCCCCATCCTGGGCAATGAAGGAACAGTGGCAACTGCCTATGGGTGGGGATATCAGTTCCACTGTTGCCATCTGTGGGCTCATGGGCTGTGGATATCCAAACCTCCGTCCCCGTCAATTGCGTAACCCCCCACACGTGTCATACACCGCCCCTGTATGCGTCTTGTTTGTCTTGTCTGTTTACCTACCCAACCTACCTCCCCAGCTGTACCGACTTCCTTCACCTGACATACCACTCTCACCTGAAAAAAAAAAAAAAGGGCACTCTGTACCCACAAAAAAATTACGCCCCATACATAGCTGCCCATTCCACACACATGCCTGCTGGACATGGAACCTATCAATTACAATTGGCTGTACAACAAGTATTATTGTTTTCCTGACACCTCTCTCAGGGGTGGAAGGTTTCAAATGTCACACCAAATTACATACATATGCACAGCTGTTGCTGATGAAGAAATGGTCAGCTATGGGCCTTACCTACATCCCTCCTGCACATCCCAAGCTTGTTTCTCTACTGTCTTACCCACTTTGTGACCCCTTTTTCACCACTTTTATGTCTCCCCATTTTCTTTTCTTTCAAAGAAAATAGCTGGTGTCTTGAAGAGTAAGCACATTTAAGTGGTTGTAAGCGGGTGTGCGCTTGTGTGCGCGGAGCTAAACGCCAGTGTGCATGCGTGAGCTCCGCGCAAACCAGCGCTAACCCGGTTACAACTGCTTAAAAGTGCCTTAGTCACTTTGATTGACAGGTCTTGTAGTCAGTTCAGAAGCAAAATAAAATCCCACTGCCAGTCCCGAACCCAGGACCTTGGAAACAGTAGTCTGCATGACTTACCACTAAGCCATGACTCTTATACAAGACCATTGTGCTAAAATAAATATATCATGTAATAGTAGGAATGAATGTAAAAGGAATATAGATGTGTAGTACACAAAGCATGCCATTTAGAATTACTATCAAAACTAGTGGATTTCCATAATAGTAGTGTGTGAACAGAAACAGCCATGCTAGTTGGTAGCTAGTAGGTAATAATGTCACTATAGCCCCTTGCAAGCCACACACATACTCACAGCAGGATAATCACTGCTCATACCCCATAACCTCTTACAAGAACACATCTGGACCAAGTAATAAAATATGTGGAGCAAAGGCCCAAAACTAGGGACACATTACAAATAATGTTACAACAAACGCAGACAGTACAGAGAGTAACAGGGTCTGCACTTTGTGGGATGTTTGGAAGGGTATGAAGTCTGAAACTTGAATGTTTGTCACCATATTCTGACTTGAGCCTAGAGTGATTTGCCAGAAAAAGGTGTGCATGAGATATTGACCAAAATATGAGGCAGAAATGTGGACAACCTGCAAATATCTGTACACATGATGGGTCAGACACCACCATATTTGAATAGTTAAGAGCCTAGACATAGCAACAGTGAATGACTTACAGGGATGCCCCACAGACTCCATGTGAAATGTACAAACAGTAGGCAGAAAGGTGTAACACATGCAATGGTAACTATGGAGTCCTGAAAGTATTCACCACTTGCATGGCAGAAAAAGTGTAGTAATACATATGCTCATGCTAACCCACAGTCACAACTGCAGCATACCAGACATTTTAATGGGTGTACCCCACTGATATGTACCATTCCATGAGGCAGATAACAGATGAACCTGAAAGTCTCTGGGGCCTGCTCAGCAGCATACTCAAATACCCTAATAGATGTCAAGGCCCACACCATGGCCAGACCACACTGCATGCTGTAACACCCTAGCAGATATAGCAAGCATTCCAAGGTGTGAATGTACATGGAAAATAGGAAAGCTACAGCAGCACACTACAGTCAGGACACCTAGCAGGCATACAAGTAGTGACTATAAAGGGCAAATATTGAAGCCTTAGCAACAAAGTGCAAGCAAAAGTGAAAGGAAAGCACACACACACACATTAACAGTAGTAGTAGTTGTAGGTGTCAGTGTACATACACAGTTAGTTCATGAAACTGGAGAAATGAATGGAGGAATGTTAATCTACAACACACCTGGAAATATGAGAGAGATACCAACCTTTACACTCACAAAACATTGTCCACAGCATAACAGCATGGTCCCTGCCCTTAAAATCTGAAAGGGCTACGCCTATCTCACATACCTTTTTATAGTACTGTTCTGAAATCACAGTGAGAACTGCAATCAGTACACAACTGGCTGCATGCAATTAGCAAATGCTGGCTAACAAATGGTGCAGAGGCCATCACATGGGCATATGCAGATACCTACAAAAGTATGCTGTACTCCCAGTCCACACATGCAATACATTCATTGCACCCTGAGAAGGACGTGAGAGACAGACAGACAGAGAGAGAGAGGGACAGAGACAGAGACAGAGAAAATTGCAATTAAGCAGACACAAACAAATTGTTCAGCAACAGCCACCTGAAAGCTGACAACTGGGAAGTGGAGCAGCAGGACAGAGAACCAGATGGCAACACAAGCAGCTGTGACAAACACAAGTAATGTAAAGTAATACTATAAAGGTCTACATACTGTGAACCCTCCATATGTGTCATTGGTCTGTATCCATATGTATATGAGGATGTGTAAAGGGCAGGGGACATACAGCAACTATCAGTGAAGGCTGTACATACATTTGTATGTGAGACCATCTATGTGCACATATCAATGTTGGTTGATTGTAGGTTGTAGTGCCATGTACAAAGTAGGTTTCACAGTTATGTATGTTTAGCAGTATGTTAGTGTGTGTATACAGTATGGTAGACAAACATGTTGATATACCTGTCTATCATATGGATACGTATGTATGTCAACATTTGTATGTGTATATATATATATATATATATATATATATATATATATATATATATATATATATATATATATATATATGTATATATATATGTATATATATATATATATATATATGATATGCATATATGTATACATACATAGAGAGAGAGATGTAGGAATACATAGACAGATGTAGATAGAATATTGTACAAACATATATATGTAATGCACACATACAGATATAGATATATGTAGATACATATACATAGACAGACTGATCTGACTATCTACAGGTATGACTGTATATGACGACCTTCAACACAGCCTGTCCCACCCCCTCTGTCACTCTCACCCCCTCTGTGCCCCCCACCTCTCCACATCTATAGCAATATATGTACATCAATATATACACATAGAGGTTACCACTCCCGGATTTACATATGTAAGTCACACCCATGACAGATGTCCAACAACCATAGTAACACCTCACACCATCCACAGCCTAAATGACTGCTGCGTGTCATCCGTACCACTGCAATAGAGTGCACATGTGGAGGTAAAAGTTCCTCCCCACAGATAAGACATACCCTGCAATAAACCACACAGTGTTAAGAAGCAAGACTCCCCATGAGTACATGTCACACATACCCCTGCTGAATGTTAGTCAGATAGGTAATATGCCATATGAGTCACCCTGTGTAACTGTGTGACAGCAGCAGGTACCATCACACCACATGTGTCACAATGGTCAGGGTAGCAGAACAGTACGCTGCTGTAGTCCCAGGGGCAATAGCATATTGTATAGCATTGTATTGTAATGTAATATATTGTGTTGTATTGTATTGGTATGTTGAGGTGCCTCCTTTCTGGAGTGGAACCACTGCTGCTGTGCGCCAGTGTACAGGTACATATCCTGTAGTCAGGCTAGTATTACATAGCACTTCTATATGTGTGTTTAGCTCCTGTCAGAGTTTATGTAGCATGCAACTGGGGATACCATCAGGTCCCATTCATGTTGTGTATTCTGCTGTCCTGAGGGTGGCTCTCACCTGGACATCTGTGATGACAGGGAGGTTACAGTCAGCTGGGATAACTATGTCTTATTTTGTGGGAGAGGGCGGGGTGACACCTGCACTGAACCTGTCTGCCACAATGCTGTCAATATCTGTGGTGTCAGTGAAATATTTGTTGTTGTGTATTAACTATGGGCATAGAGGATGGATCCTGACCAGGTTGCTAACATAACTGAAGGAGGCCTTCTGGTTATCTGTAGTGTCCCTCTTGATTTCCCTCTCAAAGTTGCCCATGGATGTTTGTATGATGGAAAATAGATCCTTACTAGTGCTGCTCAGACATGCCCTCCCTTTATGGAATTATGCTCTGTCTTGCAGTAGCTTCCATCTTCTGTAATACAATCTGTCTATAGCTGGGGTCCACCAGACAGGATGCTGTCCCTTTGTGGAGCATGTCTTGGTCATATATGGGATTGCATGATCCATGCATTCTCGGAGATGTCTGTAGAAAGCAATTGTGTAGGGGTCAGCATTGTGGGTTGTATCTGCCACTGGCCCAGTGGGCTGAAAGGATACATGTCACTGTTACAAAGTGTAAAGTTTGCATCTGTAATGTTATTCACTATAGTCGTTTGTGCTGGTGGTGGTGGTGGGATATGTATATCCAGGGCAATCAGTGTGTGGTCAGCTCACAGTAGTTGATGATGTAGGCCATACAGTACCTAGATACAAACCCCCAGAGTGAGGAGGTGCTCTTGACCTGAATCAGTGTTCTGACTGCTGGGGTTTGGTAGTATGTCGTATGGAGTGTGCCATGTACTGGTGCACAGTTGCTGGCTGAGCACTGATACCTGGCCATTTACATGTGTATCCACCAATAGACAGACAGATGCTACATATGTGAGATATGTTGCATCATAACAGTCGAGTAGCATGTGCAGTATGTGTGCCAAATTCTGCTGACATATATCAGGTTATTTTCTTTCTCAGGTACATGGCCCACCCGCGGAATCCCACTTACTCCACAGCTGAGGATGAGGAGATCCACCAGAGCCTGGTGCGGGATTATGCAATACTCTTTTCCCGCACCAGCCGGAATCAGCAGGAGAGGGCTGCACTGTGGCAAGACCTTGTCCGTCGGGTAAATGACATAGGCACGCATAATAGGACATATGAGCACGTACGACATCACTGCAGTGATTTAATCGGACATGTCCATCAGCGTGCATCGGATATCCACAGGCAACAGGTCGCCACAGGTGGTGGGGTGGCTACACATCCCCCACTCACCAGACTGGAGGGACTACTCATGAGTGTAGTGGCTCCAGTCCGCCAGCAACAACAACAGCAGCAGACATGCATTATGATGGAGGCTGGAGCCACGCAGCAGCAAGACAGTGAACGTGCAGGTAATATGCCGTATGTATAGTTGACTGTTGTGTACACTGGTAGTTAATGCATGTGTGAGGTGTGTCCTTGGTTTGTAGCTGTCACTATAGTATTTAATGTGCAAGTGTGATATCCTCAATATTAGCAGCTGACCTGTGAAAGGTGACTGTTGTACTACTGACCTGTATCATACTCAGTAACAATGGCACAGTTGTGCCCACTGACATTAGTTTCTTCACGTCTGCAGGTCCCTCTGGTATAACAGCAATGCAGCCTATCCATGCTGGTGAGTGTGTATTAACAATTCCTGTAATAGTCTTGATAGTAATAGTACTATTTGGCTCACTTAGTAGTGCTCTTTGTATGCATGTAGGTGTGTCTGTGTCTGTGTGTTGATATCACGCATACTGAGTACTGTACAATTGTGTGAAACTGTGTGCATGTGTGCATGTGTGCACCTGTGCATGTGTGCACCTGTGCATGTGTGCATGTGTGCATGTGTGCACCTGTGCATGTGTGCATGTGTGCACCTGTGCATGTGTGCACCTGTGCACCTGTGCATGTGTGCATGTGTACATGTGTGCATGTTTACATGTGTGCACCTGTGCATGTGTGCACCTGTGCATGTGTGCATGTGTGCACCTGTGCATGTGTGCACCTGTGCATGTGTACATGTGTGCACCTGTGCATGTGTGCACCTGTGCATGTGTGCATGTGTGCACCTGTGCATGTGTGCATATGTGCATGTGTGCATGTGTGCACCTGTGCATGTGTGCATGTGTACATGTGTGCACCTGTGCATGTGTGCATGTGTGCACCTGTGCATGTGTGCACCTGTGCATGTGTGCATGTGTGCATCACTGGTAATGTGTATACATTGTAAACTGTGTTTCCTGTTTCCCTCCCACAGGTTCTGGTGCTGCTCTGGTATCATGTAGCAGGGAACCTGAATCAGGTGCCGTGGGTACTGATAATGATGACATCTGTGTAATGGCACAGGAAGGTATGCCAGGGTCTGCCATTGGTCAGCCGATTGACAGTACACAGGTGTCGACCCCATCAATGCGCACAGTTATCCTGCCAATACACCCTTTGTCACCAATGTCCCTAGGTGATGGACAACATACAGTGGGCATTGACCAGGGTAATGTGGTATCTGTGGCACATGCCTCCGCACACAGCAGCCATGGGCATGGCCCATTGATGGTACCACACAGACAGATGTCCAGGGGTTCTCGTGGGAGCATCCGTGGGCGTACTGCCCCTGTCAGACGTGCCCACAGAGGTCTTACAACCTCAGCTATGTTTCGGGCTGTCATGCAGGCACAGTCACGTATGGAACAGTACTCCAGACAGGGTCTGAGGGAGCTGACAGCATTTCGCACAGCCATGACTGACAGTATGCGTGACATTGTGGCTGCCATCCGTCATTTCACCGATGTCATAGACAGATATTGTGGGGACATATTAGACCGGTTCCACAACTACATGTCCATGAGCCAGGGCGATGGTGGGTGGTTGAGGAGTCGACGTGGCCATATGCCAGCAACAGCAGCAGCTGGCAGTTGTCGCAGATGACAACAGGGCCACAGCCACCCCCGTAGTGCCAGCAGCAGCCCCAGCAATGCTGGGTCTGTGCTGTCATCAGACCGCCCCAGGAGACCACGTGCACGTGGCTCTGGCCAGGCCCGACAGGGATCTGTGTCCAGTCAATGAACACCTGCTTCTGATGACAGTACCCAGTCTGGGTTGGTACCGGATACAGTCTGTAGCACCCCTGCAAGGCACAGGTACCGTGTCCATGGCCAGAGACACTGATCTGTATGACCTGGCAGGTACAGTCTGTGGCTGTCCACAAACACCAGTATATGGCAGCCATGAGGTGGAACTGTGTGCATCCATACACACATGCGAATTGACAACACCTAGGGCTACCGCATACATGCACACACTGCATCAACATTGCCCCACCTTCTACTGCTATCCTTCACCAACACACATACACATACATGTCAATTGGTGGTATCTGTGGCTGACTCAGGCATACCAAGTTCACACCCTGTGCATATGATGAAACTGTGCCACCTCCTGCAATCTGTAACAACTGTGCAGGTACATGTTAACATGTTGCTGATGCACAGGGTGACCACATAGATGTGTAGTAATAGTATCATGTTGTTAATAGTACTGTGTGCTGAATTAATTGTGGGTATATCACAGCATGCCTGATGCAGTAAGTGTGTGATTGTCATGTACTGTTATCTACACCCATGGTAAGTACCATAGTGTATCATCTGCACATGTTGGCATACTGGTGGTAATGATGTCAACAGAAGGCTACATACATAGGTAGCACAGGGGATAAGGTAATGAATGTAGTAATACGGAATGATGGACATGTAAATTGCAAGTGGCATGTTGCCCACACTGGACTCTGCAATGCAGATGTTTGAGGATGTTGATATGTGTGCAGTACTACACGACTGGTACAGGACACACAGGAGCACCCTAGCACTGCATGCTCACATCTCATACCATGCTAGACAGCCCCAACACACAAAACTGTCACAGGAGGGAGAGTCCCCATATATGTCAGGGATACTGTGGTGGCAGGCCAGGTAGCATACATCCTACTAAGTATGGAACCACTGAGTGAAGGCTCAGTGTCTGTTATTTGACATGTGTATTACTGCAGGTATGAGCACATGGCTTTCCATCCAGTTATTGTACATACTGACAGTACATTTTCTGTACACTTGTGTGCACTGAGACTGAACCCTAGCCATTTGACCCATGTATTTCCATGTACATGTGCATAGTGCCTGCATATTTGCAGTGTTACCTACTGGAACTGGTACAGCTTGTTTGTTGTACAATGGACTACATGCAGCCCTGTTTACTGTAGCTTTGTTTGCATGCATGTTTGCTTGCAATTACCCTGGAATACTGATCACACCTGCAATGCATAGTTATAGAGCTTCTGTAGACTCCTAGTGCCATCTGCATCCCTTACTATATGTATGTCCATGTCCCACTTGACAGGATGTCACTGTTTGTCCTGTTCACATGTACATTGCCTGTGACACAGTGCATATGACTTACCTGGCATGTGTCCACGTGAGCAGTCATATATGCTACTGCTAACTAATCACAGGCTCTACACCTTCACATATTCATCTTCTGTTGAACTACCTGCTTCGCTAGGGATGGCCTGCACCTGTCACCCCTGGGCTTTCAGATATTGGCAAAGGCTCTTGCTGACCCCATAGTACCTATGTTAAGGAAGGCTCAAATGACAAACTCACCTTCAGAGGTATCACAAGGGATAAGAAACTAAGAGTAATGCTACCCAACGCCAGAAGTCTAAATCTCCAGATGCATGCACCCGAAACTCTCCTTGGCATGGAGAACATCGATATCTGTGCAGTAACAGATGCCTGGTTCAGGGCTACTGAGAGCACACCAGCACTACCAGGTTTAACCTGGTTGATTTCTTTGAAACAGTCACCAAGGCCATTGACGAGGGAAGGTGGTTCACACAGCCTACCTGGACCTCGCAAAGCCTTCACAACAATACCCCACTTGGGCATTCTAGAGAAGCTCACCAGCTTAAATATAAGCCCCTATGTCACTAGATGGATTGCACAGTGGCTCAAGGACAGAACCCACATGGTTAGAATTGCTGGAGCCATGCCAGACTCCAAACCAGTTACGAGTTGTGTCCCACAAGGCTCAGTCCTGGAACCTCTCTTGTTTGGTATATATTTATTGGAGGTACAGGCCAACACGGATGGACTGTGGCTGACCAAATATGCAGATGACTGCGAACTGGCCACCATAATCGACTCTCCAGCTGACACAAGCATCTTCCAAAGGGGCATCATAGAAACAGACAACTTGTGCCAGAGCCATGGCCTTCAGCTGAACAGTGTTTAGAAAGGGAAATGTGCATCCTGTAGTAGTTGCCAAAAGGGACATTTTCCTCACACACACTAAACCCCCTCAGCCAAAAGCACACACTTGCCAGTTGCAGGATTCAAACCCCTGTCTGACTATGTTATGATACTCGAGACGGACACATTAGCAGAGTGCGCTACTCACATTACTGGGAGGTTTTTCTTCTCTTGCTTTACTTATATAGTGCTGACATCATCGGTGTTTAGAAAGGGGAATGTGCATCCTGTAGCCTGTTCTCCTAGTTGCCAAAAGGGACATTTCCCTCTCACACAATTACCCCCCTCAGCCAAACACACACACTTGCCATTTGCAGGATTCAAACCCCTACCTAACTATATTCTGACATTTGAGACGGACGCATTAGCGGAGCGCACTATTTGTATTACTGGGAGGTTTCTCTTCTCTTGCAGTACTTATAGGGTGCTGACATCATCAGTGTTTAGAAAGGGAAATGTGCATCCTGTAGTCTGTTCAACTAGTTGCCAAAAGGGACATTTTCCTCACACACACTAAACCCCCTCAGCCAAAAACACACACTTGCCAATTGCAGGATTCAAACCTCTGTCTGACTATGTTATGACACATTAGCAGAGTGGGCTATTCACATTACTGGGAGGTTTGTCTTCTCTTGCTGTACTTATAGGGTGCTGACATCATCAGTGTTTAGAAAGGGAAATGTGCATCCTGTAGTCTGTTCACCTAGTGGCCAAAAGCGACATTTTCCTCACACACACTAACCCCCCTCAGCCAAGAACATACATTTGCCAGTTACAGGATTCAAACCCCTATGTGACTACCTTATGAGGCTCGAGACGGACACATTAGCAGAGTGTGCTATTCGCATTACTAAGAGGTTTTTCTTCTCTTGCTGTACTTATAGAGTGCTGACATCATCGGTGTTTAGAATGGGGAATGTGCATCCTGTAGTCTGTTCTCCTGGTTGCCAAAAGGGACATTTCCCTCACACACAAACCACGCTCAGCCAAATACACACACACTTACCATTTGCAGGATTCAAACCCCTATCTGGCTAAGTTATGACACTCGAGATGGACACATTAGCAGAGAGTGCTATTCGGACTACTGGGAGGTTTTCCTTCTCTTGCTGTACTTATAGGGTGCTGACATCATCAGCGTTTAGAAAGGGAAATGTGCATCCTGTAGTCTGTTCTCCTAGTTGCCAAAAGGGACATTTCCCTCACACATAATTGCACACACACTAACCCCCCTCAGCCAAACACACACACTTGCAGGATTCAAACCTCTGCTTAACTATGTTATGACACTTGAGACGGATGCATTAGCAAAGCACGCTATTCACATTACTGGGAGGTTTCTCTTCTCCTGCTATACTTATAGAGTGCTGACATCATCGTTTTTTAGAAAGGGGAATGTGCAGCCTGTAGTGTGTTTTCCCAGTTGCCAAAAGGGACATTTCTCTCCCACAGACTTGCATACACACCACCCCCACTCACACACACACTGAGCATTTACAGGATTCAAACCCCTACCTAACAATGTTATGACATTTGAGACGGACGCATTAGCGGAGCGCACTATTCACATTATTGGGAGGTTTCTCTTCTCCTGCTGTACTTATAGGGTGCTGACATCATCTGTGTTTAGAAAGGGGAATGTGCATCCTGTGGGGAGGCAGACGCCAAACACACTCTGGCTAAGCTGTCATTCCCTAGGGCAAACAGCCTAGTGTTGACCTCTACACCCATATGTTTAATTGTCAAATGCACATTATTTGTTGCTGATAGACTGTTTGCACATCTTTATTGCCATAGCATTCCCTGTTTGTATGAACAACTTGTGCATCTGTGGAAGATGTTTGCATATGGGAGGGATCCACTATATCACGTATGTCTCTGTAGTCATTTAACTGTGTGCACTGGGCAGACTGCTGTAATGTGGTTGGTTCCTGGAATAACACGTAAAAATACCAGATATGTGTGTCCAACTGCTAAACTGTGATTTGGCCTAAGTGTGTGAGCATGCCCAGTTCAGCCTTCCCATGGCCTGTTGTCTGACATATGTCTCATTTATCAAAGTGTGTGAGCATGCCCAGTGTGAGCATTCCATATGTTGGACTCTGCAGCCCACCACATTTGTGGATGAGTGTGAACTTCAACAAATATCACCCGTTTATGGTTGTGTGTTGTGTGTCATGTTGTGTAGTTACTGTACAACTGCTTTGTGTGTGAACACAACAGGATTATACTGTGCCTGCAGTGTTTGCATGGGATACTTTGCATACAGTTGTCAACATCCTTTCACACTGACCTAACACTGTAGTACTGTATAGTGTACTGGTAGTACTTTGACTGTGGTGGACAGTATCCTGGGCTTTAGTGCTATCACTGCTTTACATTTTGATAGTGAGCACAACAGCCTCGTTAGGGGCCAGTTGTGTACATCTGACCATGTTGCATTCTGTTCAGATATGAACTACTTAAACCAGGCTTGTCCAACATTGGTAGTGTATTCCACAACATAGGTGTACATTTGCAAACACTAGCGATGTGCCCTAGTCCATGTCTAATGCTAGTTGGAGAGTGTGTTTGTCCTTCAACACACAATGTAAGTGGAGTTTGCCATGACATATGTCATGGTTAGTATACTGTGCCTCTGTCTACCTGTGACATGACAGTGATACCCAGGATAAAGCTACCATCTCCCATCCACTCATCAAGATTCCTATTGAGGAAGATTGATAAGTGACTCTATGGGTAGCCTGTACTGGGAGTTCACTCATGGGTGGGGGTGGCTTCTGTGTTATGGATCATGCAATACAGCTTGTCCTATGTAAGTCAGTGATGGGGTTCAGGTCTCTCATGTGCATAGCTAACTGCCATTCAGATTGTACAAGGTGCAGCATGTTTATTGATACCAGCAACACAGGCAACACATGGCATCTGTGCAAGCTCTTTGATACTCCTGGTGAGGTACTGTTGGGGACTTTAAGGTTGATGGAGGTGTCTGCTGAGGTACATCCCACAGGGGCTATTGTAGTCAGTTGTACCGCTAATGAAGGATGACTGCAGAGCCACAATGACCTCCCCTTATCTAGATCTGACAACCTTCATGATTAGGTGGGTATATGGTATGTTTCTGTAAACACTACAGCACATGTTTGTCCAATGCAGGATATCTATCACCTTGTGTCCCCAGGTCTCTCATTACATGTTAACTACATAATGGGTTAACACCTATGTGGTAATTGGTAGGCAATTACTGTATATCCACGAGGGTTGACTATACACTTTTCTGCAATTAGCTTGCTGACATGGCTATGGCACCAGTTGTCTGTTTCTATGTGGCCCTTTTGTGGGATGCTTGCGTCAGCTGGTGGATCATATGTGGTGAGCAGTTTGTAGTCCTCTGCAAACATGTTCAGACACAGTCCTTCCATGTTTGCCTGTACCTATGGGACATATATACCAGACGAGGGAGATCCCAGGACCAAGCCTTGTGGGATGCCAGTTATATCTGGTTTGTAGTCTGACATGGCTGCAGCATGTCTGACCATGTCTGTTCTGTCCTTGTTCTGGTTTGCAACCCCTCTACTGACATAGGGGTTTATATTTAAGCTGGTGAGCTTATCTATAATGAACACATAGGGTATTGTATAGAAGCCTTTGCAAGGTCCAGCTACACTGTGTGGACCACATTGCCCTCATCAATGACCTTAATGACTGCTTCAATTGAGTCAAACATGTTTAGGGGCAGGATCTGCACTTAAGAAAGCCACACAGGGTAGGGTCCGGTGTCAGTAGGTCCCCAATATCTTTATGTCTGTGGTACATGCTGATCCTTTCCATAGCTGTGCAGACCGAGCTTCTCAGGATTCTGGGGTAGTAGTTTTCAGTATCCATTCAGGCAACACCTTTGTTGAGAAGGACCACTGTTATTGTACACTGCTCTTTGGGTACATATTCTGTGGTAAGGCTGACATTGAGCAGTAGTGTGATTTGGCATTCCATTCATCTTGGAGTCCATGTTGCACTAAGCCCAGGACACCATCTCATACCATTGCTGCTGTGTGTTTTGCTTTGTAGATGCTGGCTGTTACCTCAGCATCTGCAATGTCAGGGGGCCAGCAGTCTGCTGGGATAGATATTCTGCATTCGGGGGGGTGGGGGTTGCACTGCACCTGTCAGGATGTATGTTGGCAATATGTGTGTGTGTTTGTGATATTTGTGTGATTCAGAGCATATCTGTGAATTCCCAACATGGTTCCTACCATCAGTTGTGAAAGCCTTGGGATTATCCTTAGTGTCCTGTACAATTTGTATCTTCATAGGTTCATAGGTTCATACTAGGCTATCCACCCTAGGGCATTTGTTAGACTAGCCAGAGTGTGTGTGGCTTTTGCCACCCCTTGCTATGTGAATATTATGGCCATTTATGATTTGCTTTGCTGTGCCTCTGTCTGGACATGACACAGTGAAGACCCCAGTGTAACTCTACAATCATCCATCCACTTGGCAAGATTCCTGTTGAAGAGTGTCAGTGAGGGGCTCTGCCTAACATGGAGTGGGATTCTGGTCCAGGGTGTGGGTAGCCTCTGGATTATGTATCTGTCCCACCAGCACATCCTATTTCATTATTTGTTGAGGTTGACATCTCTCACTCTCACAGCTCCGATGGCTTTGAGTTTTCTGGGGTGGAGCATGTCCATTACTCCTGTGTTGGGCATGGCCTTCTACAACAGGCATGCAATGCCTCTGTGTAGGCAGTATGTGACTGCATTCAGCTGGGGTGTCTACAGCCAGGCAGCATATGACATATATTTGAGACCCTTTATCCTCTTGGTGAGGTACCTTTGAGGTCTTTCTAACTGCTGCAGGTGTCAGGTAAGGGACATCCCATATGAGGCATTGTACTAGATTATGGGTGCGATAAGAGAACAGTATAGGGGCACAATGACCTCTGTTGATGTAGATGTGAATCCTTTCCTGATACGGTGTCAAATGTAGACAGTCTTCCTAGCCACATTGGCAATGTGAGTGTCACATAACAGGTTACTGTCCACTTGTGTCCCTAGGACCCTGGTTACTCCTTCCATACGTAATGGTTTACCGCCTATGTGGTAATTTGTGGTACCTTGTTTGGTATTTGGTGGGACATTCATACTGTCCAGTGTCTTCAGGACGGCTGGGTGGGGTTCCTGTGTGTGAGAGTGTGGTCTGTAGCATGCTACAGACTGTACAGAGGTCTTGCCTACAGTTAGTTGCACATGGGCGGACTCCAATGCCTTGTGCATTGTCAGTTACCTGGACGTATGGGTGTCTGTGCTGAATATGGATACTCACCCTCCTTTTATGTTTTGTTCCAGGTTTTGGTGCCATGACACATGATATGTGGTATAACCTGGTAGTGCTGGTGTGCTGTCAGGAGGCTTGCAGCAGGTTTCTGTCACTGCACAGACATCGATGTTCTCCATACTGGGGATGGCCTTGGGAGCATGCCTATTGGGGTTTACACATCTGGCATTGGTCAGCATTACCCTTATGTTTCTTTCCACTTATGTTTTCTAGGGTGGTGGGTCAGTCTTTTCAGCCTTGCCTACAAAAGGCTCTATGGAGGTGGCAAAGGCCTTATCCGATATCCAGACACCCAGGGGTAACAGGTGCAAGCCATCCCAAGAACAGCCGCATGGCTTGTCAAGCATGACATCCCAAGCAGACAGACATTGGATCCCCTTGGAATGACACCAGTAAGTGTGCCACTTGCTATGACTGATCATTCCGTGTTTGTACTGTGGCATTATTATTGGTAAGGGTAGGATGCTGCAAACGGTGAGTGTCATACCGGCCTGGACTACATAATCAGAGAGCTCATCTATGTCTCTTTTCATGTAGTCTAGGGAGGTACATCTCATTGGATGATGACTGCATCATATTTCTACTTGCTTTGGAGTGACCTGCATACTTCTGTTATGTGGCGTATTGTGGCAGCCTACAGGCAGCTTATTGTACCCTTTCCCTTGTTCAGTCTGGTGTACGGGACAGCAGTGTGTCTGACTATGGAGTCACCTATTACAACTGAATCAGGCATGTTGTTTCTCCTTCTGGCCTGTGACTGTTTGGCACACCAGCTTTGTGTACTATGTGTTGCATGTGCTATGTTTGGAGGTTGTTTGATTGGGTGTCTGCTTTAGAGGCCTCTGTTGGTGTGCTGTGTTTGTAATTTGTGCCTCCGGGAATGTTTTTCTGTGTTTATGTGTTTGGTTTGCAGTTGTGATAGGTCTATGTGGGACTGTGTTTGTGGTGTGTGTGGTTACCTTCTCCTCCTGACTAGTTTTGGGAGTACTGAGTTGAGGGAGCTCAGCCTCCAGTTTGGATAGATGGTTGCATCTCTCACATATATTTGTATTTCTTGGGTGGAGTTGGGGTTGTCTGTGTACTTGGGGCAGGTGTAACATTGCCTCAGGATTCACAGATTCAACTTGTTGTGGCTGGCCTTAGTGGATTGTATGTGTGGACAGATTTTATTGCCATACTACTGATCAGTGATCACTTCATTGTTTATGTTTGCTCTATCATGTAGTAGCTTCCTCATTCTCTTGCATGGTTTGGTTATGGCTGGTGTCCACCATGCCAGATGCCTGCGTGTATGGCATTGTGTCTTGTTTTAATTTAGGATTGCATAATCCAAGCATTCCTGGCAGTGTTCATGGAATGGCTGTATTACAGGTTCTGAGGTTTGGCCCATATTTTGCACCTGCACAGGACCTTTAATGGATTCCACATCAGTTTGGAGGAGTGCAAATATTGCTTTACACATGTTTTCCACTGTGGTTTTCTGGCCAGGGACTGTGGTTAGGATTTGTATATCCAATGTGATTACGCTATGGTCTGGTTTTACCAGTGAGCAATACACTTCTCATCTTGCCATCCAGTACCCATGTTGCTGATTATCACATCCAGTATGCTTACCCCTCTTGTGGGAGTGGTACGTTGTTCCTGGGCCTTTTGGTTTATGGATTCTATGAACTTTTGTCCTACACTGTTGGAGCTAGTATAATGCTCCCAGTCTATGTCTGGGTATTTTCAGTCACCCAATATAATGTGGTTTGGAGGACTTGATATATTCATGTATTCCAGCATAGGCCAGCTGGTGTTGGGACAGTAGTCTGTAGCATGCTATAAACTGGGGGGCAGTTTTAGCCACTGTTACTTGACCATGGCTAGTCAATGCTGCTTTTTGTTGTGGTACCAACATGGGGGTGGGGTTATCCTTGACAATTCTTGCTAGTCACCCTCCTTTTGTAGCTTGTTCCGTGTTTTGAGGCTGTACAGCACAGTATGAGGTGTAACCTGGTAGTGTTAGGGTGCTGTTGTGAGCCTTGACTCAGTTTTCTGTTACAGCGCAGATATCAACATTCTCCATACTGGGTGAGTTTAGACTGCATGCATCTTGCTGTTTCAACTTATCCCTTATCTTATTCTTATCCCTTCTGATACCTATGGAGATAGGTTTGTGTTTTGAGCCTTACCTATTCAGGGCACACTGTGAGTAACAACAGCCTTTGCCAGTATCCATATGGCCTGCACTGATAGGTGCACACCAGTCCTAGCAGGTGGAGCATCATGTCATGGTCAGCATGTCATCCCAGACTGGCACACACTGGATCCCCTTTGACTAACTGCGATACTTCAGTCAATAATTGCACTTGATCATCTCATTGTCATATTGTGGCATGATGCTTGGTGAGGGTAGGATGTTAGTCAGGGTCCTCAGGTGTGCATATAGTACATGGTGTTACATTACTTAACACATAGCATTCATGCCTCAGGTGGTGCTGCATAGCTGCCTCTGTCAGATGCACATATTACACTTCCCTGTACATGTTTGTGAGCAGGTCATGTCATTGTAGGCATCCATGTTATTATTTGAGTGAGTCAGAGAGGGTATCATTCCCAGGGTTCCTACTGAGCCAGTGTATGTGCTATGCGTTGCCTCTTTGCCAAGGCGAGGGCATACTGGGCATGCCTCCTTCTGCCTACTGGGGCAGGCTCAGGTTGTTCCTCCTCCGAGTCACGCTCTGCCTGTGATGGCCTTGGCAATGGTGGGGGAGTGTTTGGCCCAGCCCTATTCTGGTCCTGCTGCAGCTGTTTTCACAAGATCATATTATGTAGCATAGCACATACCATGACAATTTGGGTACATGTAGTTGGTGTGTACTGCAAGGCTCCACCAGATGTGTCCAGACACCAGAACCATAACTTGAGCAGCCCAAACACACGCTCTATTACATTACGTGTTTGTGCGTGTGCCTCATTATGGCGTTCCTGTTCAGGTGTGTGTGCGTTTCTGATGGGTGTCATCAGCCACGGCTCCAGTGCATAACCTGCATCCCCCACTAGGTGTCCGTGTGGGATGTCCCCATTGGCAAATGTCTGGTACAGCTGCGTCAAATGCCAGATGTGGGAATCATGGTAGCTCCCAGGACAGCCAGCACACACATTCATTATTATGCCCTGGGCATCACACATGACCTGGCAGTTGATGGAGGGGAAGCCCTTGCGGTTGATGTATGCCCTACCCTGCTCACTGGCTGGTGCTTTGATGCGTATGTGCGTGCAGTCTATTGCACCCACTACCTCAGGGTATTCCGCTATTTGCTGGAAGAGACGCATATTGCTGGCCAATACCTCACGGGCATTGGGGAAATATACATGATCACCGACATGTGCTGACATGGCATCCAGGAACTGGTGCAGTACCCTGGAGGCTGATGCCTGTGATATCCCCATCATATCACCAGTTGGTCTCTGGAAGGTAACTGTTGCTAGTATTCTTAGGCCAACACATACCTTGGATTCCACTGGGATGGGTTCCCCTCTGTTGGTTCTGTGTGTGAGGCGTGGCCTGCAGAGCTCCACTATTTGCTGCAGGAGGTCTCTGTCCACTCTATATTGCTCTACTATCTCCAGCTCATGTAACCCGTGGTAGGTGACCCTGGGCCTGTACACTCTTCTCCGTCTCCTCACTGTGGGTTGTCTGGCACCATCTGCATTGTCACCACCCTCAGCAAGTTGCCTATGTCTCATTATGACAGCTATGGCAGCCCCTAACATTTCTGCTCCGAGTTCAGCTTTTTCAGTTTTCACTTCTAATAACTTAACTCCTGTCTTGCAGTGTCTCTTGAGAGAAACATCCTGCACTGCTGTTTGCAGAGTTTTAAGTGCTGGGCTGGGCTACTATTCTGCCTGTGTAATTGCCTGCTTCTAATTGTTTTCACCTGCTAGCTCCAGCAGTATTCCCTGCTAGCTTCCTACTAAATTTGTTGCTTCCTTTTTCCTCTCTGTTTCCTCAAAGAGGAACCGTGTGCAGACCAGCAGAAACACGCTCACAGTGGCTTACACGCGTGCACACATGCTTACACAGTTCAGAATCTGCTTATTTGGGTTAAAACGCGTGCACACCCGCGCAGTGTTAAACATCCCCCAACACACTCCCACATGCTCAGTCTGCCTTACACGCACGCACACTGCCTTACTCGCTCTTCATGGCGCACACACGTGTGCATGCACGCCCAGCAAGAAACTTTGGTGTAGGCAACAGTGTACACCTTCCATTTCTTGACTTTCTCATGCTTATTTAGTGGCACACCTCTTTCCATGATATCTGTCTGACATCTGTCATGTAACTCTGACCTCCAATGAACTGCATTTCTTTCAACCATTCCCCCCTGTGATGTCACCTATCTCCTACTCTGTTCCTCCCCCTTCTGTAACTCTTACACTACTCAGACTGTGCTCATTTTCTATGTGACAGCGGAATTCAGTATCCTAACACTCATTTGCATCAGATTGCCTATTAATGCTTAGTTACATCTCTTAGACTCAGCTTCCCCCCTTAGCAACCACTACTCGGTGGCCATGTTGGTTTTGGTCTGCTGGTCCCTGCATTGACATTCCATGTATTGCATAAAAGCCACATTTGTGGGTTTAAAACCTTTGTTTTTATGTTTTATACAGTGCAGCCCGTTTGCGCGGGGCTGCGCTGGGTTTAAACATCCGCGATCCTCGAAAAAATATATATTTTTATTACTTTTGCATCAGGTTACCTTGCCAATGGCCACATATTTGGCCATTGGCATGCTGCCTGACACATATGCACCCTTTATTTGGAGCTGACATGGCTCCATTGCGATTTTTGCAGAAACGTACTCAGTTGTCAACTGAGTACATTTCTGCAGCTAAAACGGCTCTTACACGGGCTGTTCTGGGCTTCCTGGATCACTAATCATCCTCATTTGCATGCTATTTGGCTGCAAGTGAGGTGATTAGCTTATCCACGCCCACTCCATGTAAGAGCCGTTTTAGCTTGTCTCTTACACGGACTTTGGGCTGTTCCTGGATCGCAAAGGCTGCATGGAGTCTTACACTACTCTTAGACTCCGTGCAAGCCTTCGTGAATCCGGCCCAGTCTCCTTTAAGGAATGATTCTTAAAACAAAATTGTGATGTGTCACCTATCATCACAAATTAAAATAGGCCATTTCTTTTTAACAATATTACAAATATGTTGCACATCATTCGAGTAGGTCAAATTAATTCTAAGTTTGTTGGCAGGTAAATTACTTATTTGTGGATGCATTTTATCCATTGCAGAAAAAATGGTCTTGCTAAATCTTAATAATGCATTAAAACATCATCAGTAGCATAGTTAATCTCACCTTGATTATAGCCTCTATATAAAAAATCAGTTTTCAGTTTTTTAAATGCGCATAACATAGCATCATTATTATCTTTAAGTCTGGCCACTCTACAAAATTGATTTTTGAGGGCATTTTTATGCAGATGTCCAGGATGCATACTGTTACGATGGAGAACATTGTTCTTCCTACATGGCTTTTTATATATGCTTATAGATAAGCCAGCACCCATTCGACTTTTAAGTGTATCTAGAAACTCAATGCAGTTAGTAGAGTGCTTCACTGAAAATCTTAAAAATGGTGTTGCACTATGTATATAATCTATAAATTCATTTAAAACATCTAGTGCTCCAGTCCAAATGAAGAAAACATCATCAATAAAGCAACCATAGCAAGCAATAAATCTCTTAAAGAAATTATTCTCATTAAGCACATATAATGATTCCCAGTAAACTAAAACCATATTTACATAGCTGGTTGCACATATAGTCCCCATTGCTATGCCAGCTTTCTGCAGGTATAATACATCATTAAAAATAAATACATTATTCTCTAATATAATTTCAAGCAGCATACAAACTAAATATATCTTACCAGTACTTTACTGAGAATATTCTGATAAAAAGTCTGACAAAATGAACTCCTAAATCATTACGTATTACTGTAAATAAGGATTAACATCCATGGTAGCTAAAACAAAATCATTAACATGGCAGCCCTTCAACCAATTAAAGAGACTAGATAAAAATGTTTAGTGTCTCTTAAGATAGCATCAGATTTATTCAAAAGTAGGTACAACATTTTCTTTACATAAATGGAATGGAGTTCAGTCACCCACCCATGACCAGATACTATAGGTCTCATCGGTGGATTTATAAGAGACGTTAATTTTAGGAAGGTCATACATAATAGTAGTAGTAGGATGTTCCACAATGAAAAAAAATCATATAGTTCATGATTTAAACAGACTTCCATCAAGAGATCATATATACTAGCAGAAACCTTTCTAATAAGGCAATTTTACTCATATTTAGCAAATACCTTACAAGTAGAAGATTGGTTAACATTTTATTCATACTATTCAAATAGGCAGAGCTGTCCATCACATCTACAGCACCTCCTTTATCAGCAGGTTGAATTTGTAAAGAACTAGTTGTACTAAGTTCATGGAGGGCAATACACTCATCTGAAGTCATTTTATAACGTGATCTAGTATGTTTATTAGTTAGAGTATTGTAGACATCCTGCTCACATGTTTTTAAAAAAAGCTTCTGCCATTGGCATATTAATGGGAACATATTGAGTAGGTTTCTTGAATGACGCCAACTGCTGTGAAGTAGTACCATACAATAGCTTTAAAGAAATGCTCCTAACAAAAAGTCTTAAATCAACCAGTGCACTTCACTTAGATTAGATTTAGATGCTGGAACAAATGATAAGCCTCTATTCAGAAGAGCCACTTGACATGATGATAAAACAGTTGAAGATGTACTTATAATTAGGTCCACCGAATCTTGTTCCATAATATGGCTCCAGAGTCCCCAGGTCCAGTTGTTTCTATCCTCTACATGTTGTTCCATCCTCTGCTTGCCAAATGACCTCTTATGTTCTGCCTCCCTTCTTTCATTAACTCCCATAACAATGGAAAAGAAAAAGGAGCAGGAATAGAAAGATCACTTGCTCCATGTTCAGGAGCCTTGGATGCTGTTAATATATTAGTGGCAGGTGTACAAAGGGCATTGCCAGCAATTCCAGAAAAAGGTTGATTAACAGCAGCTTTTACTATTCTGTACCAGCTGGCATTTCAGCTGCAATTTGTGTGTTGGGTGAGTGTGTATTACTTTTGGGATAAGAAAAAATACGCCCTTCTCAGAAATCAGCCATATCTCATAAAAGCTTTCTCTGCTTAACAACCAAAAGTTGCTTTTCATAAGCTGCAACTTCAGAAAACAAATCATCCAATTTGTGTTTACACATAGTTAAAGACATGAAGAGATTCCACTTATTTCTGTTAATGAGAACCTCTTTATAAACCAATGTTTCCATTGGCTTAAAAAAATCAATGAGCAGTCTTATATAGTTAAAACTTAAATCAAGATTCAGGGATTGCCACTGTTTCAATAAATCAGGATATGTATTATGATGTAGGCATCAATAATACCTGTAACCCTCTTGGGGCAACTTTAAAATGAAAAGATGCCTGCCAGTTTAATCTTTGCCATTGTAATCTCTTGTACTTGCACAAATTATTCTCAAGCTCTTTGTAGATGGACAAAAAGTCATTAAAATTCATTCACAGAACCACCCTCCAAACAGATAAAGTTTTCTCATTGTTGGTAAGCAATAAAAGATTGTCTTCCACTTGTAACATTCATCCAAAACAATCACTAAAGGCTGCCAATGTAGAGCTACCTGGGCTATTTTCTGATTCCAAGTCTCCTGCTATAGCCATGCCCCATAAAATCAGAAGAAGAAGCAACGGTCAAATATATTAATACTTCATATTAAAGCTGGTCTAACACAAAAGTGAACACACAAAAAACAGCTAGAAACAGCTAACAGCTGTAAATAAATTTATTCAGAAGATAAAATGGTAAGCACTTTCTCATTACTAAGGCACTTCATCAGACCACCATTAAAAACAGAATCAAAACTTTTAAATACAGAGTTAATTACAAATTACAAATTCAGTGGGCTAAAGCATGTGACCTTAAAACTGGCTTTATAGGGACAGTAAATATGCTTTTAAATTTAATGCAGACTGTAAGAGTACCAATTTAGTTTATATAGCAATCTGGGAAGTATATAAAAGTTTTTATGTGGGAAAGACTAATTGTATGCTTAGAGATAATATTAAAGAACATATGTAAGATATTAGGAAGTGTGATTTAAAAAATACCCTCTGTAAATGGGATCACTATGGAATATGGAAATTCTGAATCCCGAGGACCAGAATCTCAAGATTGTGGAATAATGAACGTAGTGAATGGAGCTTGTCATACAGTGCAGAACAGGAACTTTGCCATTCATTCTGCTGTAGTGTGATCTCGGAGTTGGTATATTTAAGTTGCAGGGGGTGTGGGGGGTGCAGGGGAGCTTGCTTCCCTGCATACATATTAGAATAGTTTGTTGTATGTTTTACTTTTTCTTTTTTAAGTTTTGAGATTCCGCAATCTCGAGATTCTGGTTCTCGGGATTCAGAGTGTCGGGATTGTGGAATTTCAGTATTCCGTAATGATTCCCTATAAACATATACATGCATTTGGTAAAAATCATACATTTATTTTTATGGTTCTACAACTATATGAGGTGAATTCTAGAGGAGGTGATATTAAACCTCGTACTGAATGTCTTGAACTAGATAATAGAACTGCAAGCAGACAAGAGTTTGAGTTTAAATGAAGCTGTCCCTTTAAAGCTGGTTTAAGGTCATGTGCTTTAGCCTATTGAATATGTAACTTGTAATTAACTCTGTATTTAAAAGCTGTGATTCTGCTTTAATGGTGGTCTGATGAAGCACCTTAGTGGTGAGAAAGTACTTACCATTTTATTTATTTATTTATTATTTATTTTACATTCATTGACCGGGTTTGTCCGACTGAGCTGGAGAGCCCTTTTTCAGTGGAGGCCCATGGAGAAAAGCTCCAACATATTATAAAATTTCATTATAAATTAGCATTAAACAGCAATGTTACAGGATTATTACAAGGCATTAAGTAGCAATACAATATTATACAGTCTCAATAATCAGGAGTATAACCAAGTTCTTTCAAGATGGATAAAAAGAAATATGTTATTAAGATGAATATAGTTTTTGGGGTAAGTGGTTACAAAAACCCAGTTTTATCATAATGTAGTTGCATGAAGGCAAGACAATTACTATAGAATGTTTCTCTGAGGCAATTAACTTTATAGGTTTTAGAAGACAGTGGAAAGAGTAGTCGAGGAAGATTAGAGCGAGCTAGTGAGAAGAGTGAGTTAAAGGCAGAAAGTAGATTAAGGTATGGGAAGTAGGGGATGTTTAAGGAGGGAGAGTGCAGTGGCAGGACCAGTGACTTTTAAAGTGGTCTTTAGTGGCTGTCTTAAATTGTTTAGGATGTGTAAGGGTCCTGATTTCTAGTGGTAGCCTATTCCAGGGAATAGTGGGGTGATAGCTGTACGTTATGTCCAAATTTAGACTTGGGTTTGTAGATTTGTTGTAGGTCTTGGCTAGAGTTTCGGAGAGGTCTGAAGGGAGAATAATGGGAGATGAGAGGGGATAGTGGCAGGCAGCAAGACGGCTGGTATAGGATAGAATGGATAATCTGCAGCTGAGAGAGAAGTTGTTGGGGTAATTCAAGCCAGTTTAGGTGTTTTAGAGAGAGACAGCGATGGGATTTGTAGGTTTGTTGGGCAGAAAATTGGTTTACCTTTACATAGGAGAAACACACTCATGCGATTGTTCATATGAGCGAATCATAACCACGAAAAACAAAACTGTGACAGTTTCCAATGTTCGAAAATCAGCAAATCGAAATGCAGGTTCACTGATTTTCGAACTTAAATGTCGAATAAGAAATGTAATGAAGTGTAATGCAGGGGGCAAGCCCCCCTGCACCCCCCACACCCCCCTACTTTACTATACTAACTCCTTGGGGAAAGGGACTATTTTCAGATCCCCACTATAGTGCAATCCACCCCAAAATGCAGAATCTGCAATGAGCAAATACCACCGTGCATTTTCTCATTGCATATTCGAACCTTTTTACATTTGACATTTGCAAACTTTGCAAACATCCTTTCGAACATCTGCTGTTCGCCCGTGTGCAAAATGCACACGTGAAGGTAAACTGAGAAAATCTAGCTACCTTGTTGTGGGATTGCACTATAGTGGGGATCTGAAAATGGTCCCTCTCCCCACTGTAGTCCGATTTCGGAGTTAGTATAGTAAAGTAGGGGGGTGTGGTGGGTGCAGGAGTGTTGAGTTAAGATTTGCGAAAATTTGAGAGTTGTGCATTAGACTGGGTAGAAAGTAAGTGAGAGAGAGAGTAACCTTGGCTTCAGAGGTAAGGAATTTTTTGTTACGGTAAAGGAGCCCTAGTTTTAAATGAGTCTTTTTGATACAGTTATTAACATGCAAGTCAAATTTAAGCTTATCGTCAATGGTGGCACCTAAGAGCTTAGTGCTGGATTATACCTAAATGGGAGTGTTATTAAGGGACTGTATGGAGAAGGAGGGTTTAATATTGTTGAATAATTTAGGTAGGAAGACAGCTTTGTTTTTTAGGATTAAGGATGAGCTGGTTGTTTGAGAGCCATGCTTTGACTAAGTTAAAAGATGCATGAGTAGCTGAGAAGAGCATAGAGGGGAGAGTTGGCTATGGTGATGACTGTAGGGTAATCTGCATATTGCATTAAAGATGACTGAGGACAGGAGGTATAGAGCTGATTAGTAAAGATATTAAAAAGTAAAGGCCCTAGAATAGACCCTTGAGGTACACCCATTTTTACAGGGAGAGGAGGGGAGAGTGCAGAGTGCCATCTCACTGATTGAGATCTATCAGTGAGGTAGCTGGAGAACCATGCAACAGTATCAAGATGAGAAGTTGAGGTTATGCAGTTTGTGCAGCAGAAGAAAGTGTGAGATGCTGTCAAAAGTTTTTGACAGGTCCAAGAAAAGGCCAGATATAAGTTTTTGGTCATCCACAGCTATAGAGACAGTGTTGAGAAAGGATAATAGAGCTGTAGTAGTGCTATGTTTGGGTCTGAAGCCAAGATGAGTGGGTGTAAGCAGGTTTTCCTGTATTAGATACTACATAACTTGTTTATGAATACATTTTTCTATTACTTTAGGGAGAGGGGAGAGGATAGTGATAGGTCTAAAGTTGGAGATATCAGAGGAGTTACCTCCTTTGTGTATAGGTCGAGTGTAGCATTGTTTCCAGATGGCAGGGACTTTAGATTCAGAGATAGAATGATTAATTAGGATACATACAGGGAGAGCAAGAGAGTCAGCTGTTAGCAGTAGAAAAGTGGAAGGAATATTGTCAGCTGATGCTGAGCATGGTTTTAATTTATTAAGTAAAGCTAGGAAAGATGTGCAGCAGGTAAAGGTGATAAAGGATAATGAGGGAAACATACTCACAAGCGAGGAGAGTGTGTTGAGGAGATGGAAAGAGTACTTTGAAGGGTTGATGAATGAAGAGAATGAGAGGGAGAGAAGGTTGGATGATGTGGGGATAGTGAATCATGAAGTACAATGGATTAGCAAGAAGGAAGTAAGGATAGCTATGAAGAGGATAAAGAATGGAAAGGCTGTTGGTCCAGATGACATACCTGTGGAAGCATGGAGGTGTTTAGGTGAAATGGCAGTGGAGTTTTTAACCAGATTGTTTAATGAAATCTTGGAAAGTGAGAATGCTTGAGGAATGGAGAAAAAGTGTTTTGTTACCGATTTTTAAGAATAGGGGTGATATGCAGAGCTGTAGTAACTACAGAGGGATTAAACTGATCAGTCACAGTATGAAGTTATGGGAAAGAGTAGTGGAAGCTAGGTTAAGAAGGGACATGATGATTAGTGATGAGCAGTATGGTTTCATGTCAGGAAAGAGCACTACAGATGCGATGTTTGCTCTGAAACTGTCGATGTAGAAGTACAGAGAAGATCAGAAGGAGTTGCATTGTGTTTTTGTAGACTTAGAGAAAGCATATGACAGGGTGCCTAGAGAGGAGTTGTGGTATTGTATGAGGAAGTCAGGAGTGTCAGAGACGTATGTAAGAGTGGTACAGGATATGTATGAGGGTAGTATGACAGCCGTGAAGTCTGCAGTGGGAGTGACAGATGCGTTTAAGATGGAGGTGGAATTACATCAAGGTTCAGCTCTGAGCCCTTTCTTATTTGCAATGGTGCTAGACAGGTTGATATACGAGATCAGACAGGAGTCCCCGTGGACTATGATGTTTGCAGATGACATTGTGATCTGTAGTGAGAGTAGGGAACAGGTGGAGGAGACCCTAGAGAGATGGAGATATGCTCTAGAGAGACGAGGAATGAAGGTCAGCAGGAGTAAGACAGAATATATGTGTGTGAATGAGAGGGAGAACAGAGGAATGGTGAGGATGCAAGGAGTAGAGGTGGCGAAGGTGGATGATTTTAAATACTTAGGATCAATAGTTCAGAGTAATGGTGAGTGTGGAAGAGAGGTAAAGAAGAGAGTACAGGCAGGATGGAGTGGATGGAGAAGAGTGTCAGGAGTGATTTGTGACAGACGAGTACCAGTTAAGAGTGAAAGGGAAGGTCTACAAGAGGGTAGTGAGACCAGCTATGTTATATGGGTTGGAGACGGTGGCATTGACAAAATGGCAGAGTTTGGGCTGGATGTGGCAGAGTTAAAGATGTTAAGATTTGCACTGGGTGTGATGAGGGTGGACAGGATTAGGAATAAGTATATTAGAGGGTCAGCCCAGGTTGGAAGGTTTGGAGACAAAGCCAGAGAGGCACGATTACGTTGGTTTGGACATGTGCTGAGGAGGGATGCTGAGTATATTAGGAAAAAGATGCTAAGGATGAAGCTATCAGGTAACAGGAAAAGAGGAAGGCCTAAAATAAGGTTTATGGATGTAGTGAGAGAGGACATGCAGGTGTTTGGTGTGACAGAGCAAGATGCAGAAGACAGGAAGAAATGGAAACAGATGATCTGCTGTGGTGACCCCTAACGGGAACAGCCAAAAGAAGATAATGATGAAGTAGAGTTTTGATGTAGTTAGTCAGTACAGGTTTGATGAAGAAGGTATTTGAAGAGATAGTATTAGGAGTAGGGTCAGAAAAGTTGGAGATGTTAGTAGTAGAGGAGTCTGGGTTAGGGTTAAGTATCTTAGATATTGAATCAATAAAATAGGTATTGAAGATAGTGATAGTTTCTTCAGATGTCTTGTCCTGGCATGGATTGGTGGAGCTAAAATTACTGGGATGTAATATTTGGTTAATAGAGTTCCAGAATTTTTTAGGAATAGATCTTAGGGCTGTGGGAGGTTTGTTATAGAAGTCATTTTTATCATTGTTTATGTCTTTTTTTTCGGATTTCTGAGTTTTTTATATTTTTGCAAGTCTGCAGGGAGCTTAGTTTTTTTCCATAATCTTCCTTTAGTTTTCATAAGGATACAAGTGGCTTTTGATAGCCATGGAGATATGTTGGACAATTCAGACATTGTGAGTGGGAGCAAATGAGTCTAAGATGCTAAGATCTTTATCTTCTAAATAAATTAATTTATAGCTATGTTAGCTGGTTCTTGCTGTTTTTTGTGAAACACTTAAGGAATCATTGGGGGAAATCTTTCTTTTGGTCAGTGAAGAGCTTGTGCATACATGGTCAGAATTCTGATGGGGAAGCTGGGTAATATTCATTTGTTGTAGTTAAAGTGCTTGTGTATACATGGACAATCTACAGAAGGATTATTGGTGAGAATGTTGCATTTAATGTCAGTAAAGGGCTGGATAATACATGGACAAATCACTTAATTGTTGGGAGAAATGTTTCATTTGGTGTCAGTGGAGTGCTTGTGCATACATAGTCAGACTACCAAAGGGGTCACTGAGTAAATCATTCATTTGGTGTTATAAAAGTGCTTGTGCATACATCAACAAACTACCGAAAGGGTTGCTGGGGAAAATGTTTCATTTGGTTTCATTGAACTGCTTGTATAAACATGGGCAAACTACTGAAGGGATCACTTGAGGAAACATTTAGTGTTTTGTCAGTGAAGTGCTTATGTAAATATGGCTAAACTGCTGAAGTAGTCATTGCAGGAAATCATTTGTTTGGCATCAGTGAAGTGGTTGTGTATAAATGGACAGACTATTGAAGGGATTATTGATGAGAATGTTTCATCTGTTGTCAGTGAAGAGCTGAATAATACATGGACAAAACACTTAAGGCATTGTTGGGAAAAAATCTTTTGTTTGGGCAGTGAAGTGCTTGTGCATACATGGTCAGAATGCTGATGGGGAAGCTGGAGGATATCATTTATTTGGCATCATTAAAGTGCCTGTGCATACATGGAAAACTAATGAAGGGATCTCTGGGGAAATGTTTCATTTGATGTCAGCGAACTGCTTGTCCATACATGATTAGACTGCTGAAGTAGTTGCTGCAGGAAATCATTCAGTTGGTGTCACAAAAGTGCTTATGTGTACACAGAAAAACTGTGCAAGGCATTGCTGGGGATATAATTTATGTGTCAGTGAAGTGCGCCTACATACATGGTCAGACTGCATAGGGGGGTTGATGGTAGAAATCAGTCATTTGGTGTTATTAAGTGCCAGTGCATGCATGGACAAACTACTGAAGAGGTTACTGGGGAAAATGTGTAATTTGGTGTCAGATAAGTGATTGTGGATATGTGGTCAGACTACTGAAGAGGTCACAGAGTGAAATAATTCATTTGGTGTCATTGAAGTGTTTGTGTATACATGGATGTATTTTTAAAGGGGGCACTGGGGAACCATTTAATTTGATGTTAGTGAAGTCCTTGTTCATACTTGGGCAAAGTAATGAAAGGATTGCTAAGGGAAGTGTTTAATTTGGTGTTAGTGCAGTGTTTTTGTGTACATGGACAAACTACATAAGAGATCATTCCAGGAAATGTATAGTTTGGTGTTAGTAAAATGCTTGTTCATACATGGAAAAACTACTTAAGGAATCATTGGGGAAAATGTTTGACTTGGTGTCAGTGAAATGCTTGTGTATACATAGACAAGCTATAGAACTGGTTGCTGTGGAAAATCATTTATTTGGTGTCATTAAAGTGCTTTTGCATACATCGTCAGACTACTGAAGAGATTGTTGAGTGAAATGTTTCATTCGGTGTCAGTGAAGTGCTTGTGCATACATGGTCAGACTGATGAAGGGGTTGCTGAGAGAAATCATTAATTTGTTATTAAACTGCTTGTGACAAACCACTGAAGAGATTGCTGGGGATTTGGTGTCAGTGAAGTGCAAGTACATTGAAAACCTACTGAAAGAGTCACTGGGGAAATTTTTCACTTGCTATCAATGAATTGCTTGTGCACACATGGGCAAACTACTGAAGGGGTCATTGTAGGGAGATTTGGTGTCAGTGACATGCTGGGAATACATGGACAAACTACTTAAGGGATCATTGGGGAAATGTTTTATTTTGTCAGTGAAGTGCTTGCACATAAACTGTCAGACTGCTGAAGGGATCACCGAGGGAAATCATTCATTTGCTGTCACTGACATCATTGTGTGTACATTGACAAAATACTGAAGTGGTCACTTGGGCAAATGTTTCATCTGGTTTCAGTGAAGATCTTGTTCTACATGGAAAACTACTGAAGGAATTGATGGAGGAAATGCTCCGTTTGGAGTCAGTGAGGTGTTTGTTCAGCTCTATATTAGATAATCGAAATCTACTTAGCTCGAACATGAATTAATCGACACTGGAATGGAGAAACATACTTCAGCGAACATCAAAAAAATTTACTAGGGTAAGGACGCAATTGGTCAACACCACAACTTTGCTATTTTCCCCAGTGTAGTGCAATCTCAGAGTTGGTATATATAGTTAGGGTGGTGAATCCCCTCACTTTGGTGAGTTTGATTTAGTGCAATGTGTGTTGTGGTGTTAAGGTGAACAAGTGATTACTTACCCTAGTAAAATTTTCAATATTTGCTGAAGTGTGTTTCACTGTTCTAGTGTCAGTGAATACATGTTCGAGGTAAGAAGATTTTGATTATCTAATACAGACCCATTTGTTCATACATTGTCAGACTGCTGAAGGGGTCACTGGAGGAAATCATTAATTTGGTGGTGTTAGTGAAATGCCTGTGCATACATGGTCAGACTGCTGAACAGGTCGTTGGGGGAATTATTCATTTTGTGTCATTAAAGTGCTTGCCTGTACATGTGCAAACTACTGAAGGAGTCACTGAGAGAAATTTCTCATTTGATGTCAATGAAGTGTTTGTGCATAAATAGACTGCTGAGGTATATGCTGGGGGAAATCATTTATTTGGTTATTTAAGGGCTTGTGCTTACTACTACTCAAGGGGTCATTGGTGGAAGTGTTTCATTTGGTGTCAGTGAAGTGCTTGTGCATACATGGACAAACTACCATTGAAGGGTCTCTGGAGCAAAAGTTTCATTTAGTGTCAGTGAAGTGGTTATGCATATATGGTCAGACTGTTGAAGAGCTCACTGGGAGAAATCATTCATTTGTTGTCATAAAAGTGCTTGAGCATACATGGACAAACTACTGAAGGAGTCTTTGGTGGAAATCAAAGTCAATCATTTTGTGTCACTGAAGTGCTTGTGCATACATGTTCCGTCTGCTGGTAGACTTCATTCTTTTGGTGTCAGTGAAGTGCTTGTGTGTACAAGGACAAACTAATGAAGGGATCTCAAGGGCAAATGTTTCACTTAGTGTCAGGAAAGTGCCTGTGCATACATGGACAAACTACTGAAGGGGCCACTGGGGGAAAATCATTCATTTGGTGCCATGAACGTGCTTATGCTATCCTGAACAAAGTACTGAAGGGATTGCTGGGGGAAAATTCTTCACATAATATTAGTGATTTGCTTGTGCATACATGGACAAATTACTGAAGGGACTATTGCCGAAATGTTTTATTTGGTGTTAGTGAAGTGCTTTTGCATTCATTGATATACTACTAAAGGGGTCATTGGGGGAAATAATTTATTTATGTGTCAATGAAGTACTTGTGCATACATGGTCAGATTGCTGAAGGAGTCATTTGGGGAATCATTTATTTGGTATGATTAAAGTGCTTGTGTGTGCATGTGCAAACTACTGAAGGGGTCATCAAGGAAATTTCCCATTTGGTGTCATTGAAGTGCTTGTACATAAATGGTCAGACTGACGTGTACGATGGAGGAAATCATACATTTGATGTCATTTAAGGGCTTGTGCATACATCAACAAACTGCTAAAGGGATCATTGGGGAAAATGTTTCATTTGGGGTCAGTGAGCTGTTTGTGCATACATAAACAATCTGATGAAGGGATCACTGGATGAAATGTTTAATATGGTGCCAGAGAATTACTTGTGCATATATGGTCAAACCACTGAAGTGACAGCTGTATTAAATCATTCATTTGATGTCATTAAAGTGCTTGTGTAAACATGGACTTATCACTGAAGAGTCACTGGGGGAAATGTTTAATTTAGTGCCAGTGAAGTGTTTATGCATATATGGTCAGACTGCTGAAGAGCTCACTGGGAGAAATCATCCATTTGTTGTCATAAAAGTGCTTCAGCATACATGAACAAACTACTGAAGCAGTCTTTGGTGGAAATCAAGATCATTCAGTTGGTGTCACTGAAGTGCTTGTGCATACATGTTCAGTCTGCTGGTGGACATCATTCTTTTGGTGTCAGTGAAGTGCTTGTGTGTACAAGGACAAACTAATAAATGGATCTCAAGGGGAAATGTTTTATTTAGTGTCAGGGAAGTTCCTATGTATACAGGAACAAACTACTGAAGGTGTTGCTGGAGAAATCAATGTCTCAGTGAAGTGCTTCTGCATACGTGGTCAGACTGCTGAAGGGTTCACTGGGAGAGAGCATTAATTTTTTTCATTAAATTGCATGTGTGCATATGGACAACGTACTGCTTGAGTCTCAGTCATTGAAGCACTTTTGCATACATGATCAGACTGCTAAAATGGTCACTGTTAGATATCATTCATTTTTTGCCATTGATGTGCTTGTGTGTACATGGACAAACTACTGAAAGGGTTACTGGGGGAAATTTTTCATTTATATGTCAGTGAAGACCTTTATCCATAGCCAGACTGCTTAAATGGACATCTGCGGAAGTTATTCATTCAATGTAACTTAAGTGCTTATGTGTATATGGACAAACTACTGAAGATGCCTCTAAAGAAATCATTCCTTTATGTGTCAATGAAGCACTTCTGAATACGTGGTCAGACTGCTGAAAGGGTCACTTGAGGAAATAATTACTTTGGTGTCATTGAAGTGCTTGTTTATACATGGTCAGACTGCTGAAGGGGACATTTGGGGAAATAATTAATTTGGTGTCATTGAAGTGCTTGTTTATACATGGACACACTGCTGAAAGGCACGCATGGGTAAATCATTTATTTGGTGTCATTAAAGTGCTTGGGTGTACATGGACAAAGGAGTTGCTGTGGGAAATCATTCATTTATGTATTGTTACAGTGCTTGTGCATATGTGGACAAACTAATGATGGGATCGTTAGGGGAAATGTTTAATTTGCTGCCATTAAAGTACTTGTGCATTCATGGACAAAGAACTGAAGGGATCTTTTGGGAAATGTTTCATTGGGTGTTAGTGAAGTTATTCTACATATATGGACAAGCTATCTAAGGGATCATTTGGTGAAATGTTTCATTTGGTGTTAGTGACTTGCTTGTGCATACATGGCATGACTGCTAAAGGGGTCACTGGGAGAAATCATTAATTTGGTGTCTTTAAAGTACATGGGTGTACATTGACAAACTACTAATGGGGTTGCTGTAGGGAAATCATTAGTTTATGTATCAGTGAAGCATTTGTGCATACATGGTCAGACTGCTGAAGTTGTCACTGTGGGGCATCATTCTTTTGGTGTCACTGAAGAGCTTTTGTGTACATGGAAAACTAATGAAGAGATCATCAGGGAAATGTTTCACCTTGTGTCAGTGAAGTGCTTGTGCAATCATGGTCAGACTGCTGTAGTGGACCCTGAGGAAATCATTCTATTGACATCATTGAAGTGCTCCTGCATACGTGAACAAACTGCTGAAGGTATTGGTACAGAAATCATTCATTTATGTGTCAGTGAAATGCATCTGTATATATGTTCAGACAGCTGAAGGAGTCACTGTGGAAATCTTTCATTTTTTGTCATTGAAGAATTTGTGAGTAAATGGAAAAACTACTGAAGAAGTCTATTGAGGAAATATTTCATTCATTGCCAGTGAATCACTTGTGCATAAATGGTCAGACTGCTGAAGTGGTCATTGTGGGAAATCATTCACTTGGTGTCACTAAAGTCTATGCATACATGGACAAACTACTGAGGGCTTTTCTAGGGGGGAAATGTATGTATCACAGAACTGCTTGTGCATACATGATCGGACTGCATAAGGGGTCAATGGTGGAAATCATTCATTTGGTGTCATTGAAGTGCTTGGGTATTTATAGACAGACTACTGAAGGGGTGGCTGAGGACAGTGTTTCATATGGTGTCAGTGAAGTGCTTATGCGCACATGGACAAACAACATAAGGGATCATTGTTGAGAATGTTTCATTTGGTGTCAGGGTAGTGCTAGGGAATACATGGACAAACTACTTAAAGAATTGCTGTGGGAAATGTTTCATTTGATCAGAGGAGTACTTGTGCATACATGATCAGACTGATGAAGGGGTCACAGGAGCAAATCATTCATTTGGTGTCATTAATGTGTTTGTGTGTACATGGACAAACTACCGAAGAGGTTGCAGGGTGAAATATTTCAATTAGTGAAGTGATTGTGCATAGACTGACAAAGTACTGAAGTGATCATTGGGGAAAATGTTTGACTTGGTGTCAGTGAAGTGCCTCCACTTACAATGGCCTGCTTGTGTCCACCATGTTCTTAAACTTGTCAAAGGCATTTGATTCTGTCTTGCACCAGCAACTGCTCATTTCTCTTTCCTCAGTAGGACTTTCACAATACTATGGTTTCTTAGTTACCTATCTGGAAGGCAACAAGCTGTTAAATGGCAACAAACCTACTCATCCTTTCAATCGGTTACTACTGGTATCCCTCTGGGTTCTATCCTGGGTCCTCTCCTATTTAATATATTTATTAATACCCTCCACACCTCCACTTACCATTATGTTTAGTTCAGTATGCAGACAACTCAGAATTAATATGCGAGACCTCACCAATAAATAAGCTCCAAGACATTACTCAAAAATCTTTCTCCTCTATAGAAACCTGGCTCAAGGAATCAAACTTCCTACTCAACCCCAAGAAAAGTAAGTTATGGCTTTTTACCTCAAAAAGTTGCCAAAATCAAAAGCAATCTTCTACCATAAAGTCAGCAAATCATACTTTGTTAACACTGTAACTCAAAGTAAACTTCTAGGTGTTGGATGACAATCTTAGACATGACCAGTATATACTGCACACCATTAAATCTGCACACCAGAAACTTGTCTCCCTTTATAGGATCAATGGATTCCTTACAAGTACTACAATAAAAACTCTAGCCACCACCATCTTATTGCCACTTCTCTTATGCAATGCTCCTATCCTAACAAACTTAAACAATACTCAAAGAAAGAAACTTGCCTTCTGCTACAATAAAATAGCTACATTTTCCACCAATCTCCCTCATAAGACCCACCAATGTCATAGCTTAAAACAAGTAAATTAGCTTGAACTACATAACTACCTAACATATTCGCAACTAATTACAGCACACAAACTCATTCATCATCTAGAAAAATGCCCTACACTACAAAACGTATTACTGCCCTGCTGTCCTGCAAGGGATCTTTGCTCTAGTAACAAATTCTTACTACTTACAAATAAGTCAAATAATGTTGCAGGAGACTCGCTTTACTTATAGTACATTGCTAAACTCTGAAATTGTATTCCCGCACAAATAAAACTCTCTGACAAACTCAATAGTGTTAAACCACTGCTTAAGCAACATCTTAAGCAGTCCTGGTCTTGCACATACTCATCATCAGGATAAGATGTTGTACTCATCATACAATACTCTCCAAATACTCTCCTTAAACAGAATACCCTCAACCTCTCACTGAAATGACAAAACAATTTATGTACATAACTGTTGCACTGTACAATCCAATAAGTTGCATTTGGGATTTCTCTTTAGCAACTTCCACCTCTATAAAATCTTAGAATGTATAAATTTAACTACTCTGTGTGTAACTGGAACTTAGTATAATGCAGTGTAAGCAAATGGAGCTTTTCTACCCAGGCCTCTGCTGAAAATGGGTATTACCCAGTTGGACTTTCCCAGTAAATTAAGAGAAATAATTAAATACATGGGCAAACTACTGAACTGTTGGAACTGTTTGATATGGTGTCACTGAAGTGCTTGTACACACATAGACAAACTACTGAAGGGATTGTTGGAGAAAATGTTTCATTGTTGCCAGTGATTTGCCTCTGCATACATGGATAAACAACTGAAGGGATTGTTGGCAGAAAAATTTCATTTAGTGTCACTGAAGTGCTTGTACATCCATACACAAACTTCTGAAGGGGTCACTGGGAGAAATCATTACTGTATGTGTCAGTGAAAGACTTATGCATTCATGATCAACCTAGTGATGGAGTAGTTGGGGAAATCATTCACTTGGTGTCATTAAAGTAACTGTGCGTGCATGGACAAACTAATGAAGTTGTCACAGGGAAATGTTTAGGTGTTATCAAAGTGCTTGTGTGTAAATACTCATACTGCTGAAGTGTACACTGGTGGAAATCATTCATTTGGTGTTATTGAAGTACTTGGCCATACATGAACAAACTACTGAAGGGATCGCTGTGCTTGTCCACTCATGGAAAATCTACTGAAGTGCCCGCTGAAGGGAAATTATTTATTATTTATTTATGTACTTATTTATTTGACATTTATTTACCAGAGTGGTCTGACTGGGTCGACAGAATCTGTTTCAGCAGAAGCCCGGGGAGAAAAGCTCCACATATAGTACAATGCAAATACAGTATAATCCAACACAATAAAGATTACATTAGAAATACTATACAAAAAATAAATTGAAAAAACAAACTGCTACAAGATGTTGCAAAATATTACTACACAGCTAGACAATTCTATACAGTTAAAACATTACCGATGATAATAGTCACTCTCACCATACATGATGTAGATAGTGTCCAAAAAAAAAAGTACCTAGGTAGTGCAATGTGTGACATTGACTGTTGCAGTACATGCAAAATAGAATGTTAGTTTCAGTTAGGAAAATAGCAGCCAGAAAGTTAGTGATACAGACATATAGTGAGAGACAGTTAAGAAGAATAGAAACAATAAAGCCTGAGCAGTAGCGTAAGGATATGGTATAGAAGCAGAGAAGGAGTTAGAAGAGTTTTAGGATCTTGCAGTCTGTGAGGGCTTGAAATGTGACAGAAGAGGAAGACCTGAACGTTAGGAAGGCTTTATACAGGAGCAGAGCCATGTATTTTTGAGAAGATTTTTTAAAGAAGCTTTGAAATGTGTTAGGCCAGGCATAGACCTGGTAGCTAGAGGTACTGAATTCCAATGTATAGATACAGAGTATGAATCCAGAGAGTGATCAGGTTTTCTTGTGGGTTTTGAGGTAGCTAAGAGATTTTTGTCTTCTGATCATAGGGATCTATTTGGTGTGTAAGGTGTGACTAGATTGGCTACTGCAGAGCAGGCAGTAGGCTTGAAAATAAGGTTGTGCAAGGTGGATAGCTGAATAAAGGCAAGTTAGTTGGGGAGTTCAAGCCAATTTAATTCTAGGAGTGGTTTACAGTAGTGTTGTGATATTTAGAGTTTATGGCAAACTTTGCAACTTTGTTGTAGCACTGTTCCAACTTGCTAAAAGTAGAATTTTGTAAGTTAGTTAAGATAGGGTCACCGCAAAGAAGTAAAAATGTTTTTGAAGGGTAGTTTTGGCTGCTGCAGTAAAGAAATGTTTGTTTCTATATAAGTCCCAGTTTTTGATGAGTTTTCATTATATTTTGCTGTATATGGGGGTCAAATGAAAGTTTATTGTCAATGAAACACTTAAAAGTTTAGTTTCCAGCACTATTTCTATGGCAGTGCTGTCAGATTCAAGGATGTTGAAATGATCAGTGACAGGGGAGGTGTTTTTGGGATGAAAGAGTACTAGTTTTGTCTTCTTTGGATTAAGAAAGAGTTGGGAATTTCTTAGCCAGGATCCATCTGCTGTAAAGAACTGTTGAGTTTTTGAGAGTAGTTCTGGTAGTGATTGGGCAGTGCAGATTGTGGTGGAATCATCAGCTTATTGAATGAGGGTCCCAGGGTGAGAGGCATTGTGAAGGTTGCTTGTGAAAATGTTGAAGAGTAGGGGTTCTGTGATGGATCCTTGGGACTCCAGTTGGGTTGTGGAGAAAGGGTGAGAGTTCGTTGGACCATTTCACTGCTTGTTTACAATCCTTGCGGGAGCTCTGAAACCAATTTACTGTGTTATGTGAGAAGACTAAGTTAGACAGTGTATTCAAAAGTAAGACAGTGTTCAAAAGTAAGGGGTGAGACACTGTGTCAAAAGTCTTGGAGATATCAAGGAATACTGAGGCTGTATAGCATCCTGCATCACTGGCCTTGCTCACGGTGTCTGTAAAAGATAATAGGGTTGTAGCTGTGCTGTGGCTAGGTCAGAAGCCATGTTGGGTTTTGGTTAAAAGATTATTTTACAATCGATATTGCATTACATGCTAATGGATACCTCTCTCAAGAATTTTGGATATGGGTGACAGGATGGATATAGGACAGAAATTGGTTGAATCAAAAGAGTTGCCTCCTTTGTGGATGGGAGTGATATGAGATTGTTTCCATATGGTAGGTAATTCTGATTCGAATAAAGACCTATTTATAAGGATACTGATTGGGTATGCGACTGAGTTAGCAGCCAGTTTGAGGTAGTATGGGGAGAGATTGTCAGCTTAGGGAGAGCAGGGTTTTAGTTTTTGTAGCAGGTTCTTAATGATGTTAGTGAGTATGGGCTTTAATGGGTATGGCAATCCTGGCTATGGCATAACTTCTTTGATGAAATTAATCAAAGGGTTGCTGCTGGAAATCATTCATTTATGTGTCAGTGAAGTGCTTGTCTACACGTGGTCAGAATACTGAAGGTATCCTGTGGAATTTATTCATTTTGTGTCATTGAAGTGCTTGTGCTACATGGTCTGACTTCTGAAGTAGGTTCTCATTCTTTTGGTGTCACTGAAGAGCTTTTATGAACATGGACAAATTAATAAAGTAATTATTGGGAGACATGTTTAATTTGGTGTCAGTTAAGTGCTGGTGCATTCATGGACAAACTACTGAAGAGATCATTCAGAGAAATGTTTCACTTTATGTCTGTGAAGTGCTTATGTATTCATGGTCAGACTGTAGTGGTCTCTTAGGAAATCATTCATTTTGTGTCATTGAAGTGCTTCCGTATACATGGACAAACTACTGAAGGTATCAGTGGGAAAAACATTCATTTATTTGTCAGTGAAGTACTTTTGCAAACATTTTCAAATGGTTGAAGGGGACACTGAATGGAAATTATGCATTTTTTTATCATTGACGTGCTTGTCCATTCATGTAAAAACTACCGACGAGGTCAATTGGTGAAATGTTTCATTTGTTTTCAGTGAAGTACTTTTGCATGTATAGTCAGACTGCTAAAGTGGTTGCTGGGTGAAATCATTAAATTGGTGTAATTGAAGCACTTGTGGGTACATGGAAAAACTACAGAAATGGCTGGTTGGGGAAAATCCTTCTTTTATGTGACAGTGAATTGCTTGTGCTTAAATGTTTACACTGTTGAGGAGGACACTGGGGGAAATCATTCATTAATTTGGTGTCATTAAAGGGTTTGTACATGCAATGACAAACTGATGAAGGGAACAGTGAGGGAACTGTTTTATATGGTGTCAGTGAACTGCTTGTGCATTCATGGACAAACTACTTAAACGATCTTTGGAGGAAATGTTTCATTTGTTGTTAGTGAAGTGCTTATGTATACGTGAACAAACTACTTAAGGGATTGTTGGGGGAAATGATTCATTCAGTGTCAATGAAGTCATGTTGAAATCATTCTTTTATGTGACAATGAACTGCGTGTGCAGAGATTGGGCTGGATTCACGAAGGCTTGCACAGAGTCTTAGAGTAGAGTAAAACTCCATGCAGCCAACATGTCCGCCAAGCGATCCAGGAACAGCTGGTAGGGGCGTGCAACTGAGCTCTCCAAACTAGTCCTACACGGACAGGGTTGGGATATGCAAATTACCTCAATTGCAGGTGAAAGCCATGCAAATGAGGTAAATTTGCGATCCAGGAAACCTGAATCTGTCCGAGTAGGAGTAGTGTTATTTGCAGAAATGTACTCAGTTGATAACTGAGTACGGTTCTGCAAATAGCAAAACGGAGCCATGTCAGCTGGAAAAAAAGCATGCATTCACAGGAGGAAGCATGCCAATGGCCAAAAATATGGCCATTGGTAATGGGAAGTGATGCAAATTAAAAATAATATAACTTTTTTTTTTATCCCAATCTCCATTGTTTAACAGTAGCACAGCACCGCGCAAACGCGCTGCACCCTAAAAAGCAGAAAATTAATAATTATGATCCACAAATGTGGATTTTATAGCTAAAATGAATTTACAATGCAAGGGAATGGCAGGTTGAAGACAACATGGCCACCGAGTAGAGGTTGCTAAGGGGGGAAGCTCAGTCTAAGAGATGTAACTAAGCATTAGTAGGCAATTCTATGCAAATGAGAGTTATGATAGTGAATCGCAAGTTTACATAGCAAATGAGCACAGTCAGTGGAGTGTAGGAGTAGGATAAGGGGAGTAACAGAGTAGAAGATAGGTGACATCACGAGGGGGGGTATATATGAAAGGAGTGAAGCTCATTGGAGCAGAGTGACATGTGTCGGCTTACATTTACATAATAGTGAAAGAGGTGTGTCAACAGGTAGGCCAGGTAAAGTCAAGAAATCGAAGGTGTATGCCGTGGATAACGCCAAAGTTTCTAGTTGAGCGTGCATGCGCGCATGTGTGCGCCAGTAAACCCGAGTAAGACAGTGTGCATGCATGTATGTGTGTGTGTGTAGGCTTGAGTAAGCATATGTAAGGATGTGTAAACAGTTGTAAGCGTGTTTGCGCCAGTGTGCGTGCGTTTTAAGAAGAATAAGCAAGTTTTAGTCCATGTAAGCATGTGTGCGCATGTGTGAGCTGGTATGCGCGTGTTTGCACGGCGCTGCCCCCTGAGGAAACAGAAAGGGAAAAGGGAACACAACAAATAGTAGGAAGTTAACCAGGGAGTACTAGCAGAGCTAGCAGGTGAAAACAATCAGAATCAGGCAATTACACAGGCAGTGCACTAGCCCAGCCCAGCCCAGCACTTAAAACTCAGCAAAAACCATTCCAGTATGTTTTTCTCAGACACACTGCAACACTGCAGTAAGCTAATAGAAGTGAAAACTGAAAAAGCTTTACTGAGACAAAGAAATGTTAGGGGCTGCCATTGCTGTCATAAGGCGACATATGCAACATGCTGAGGGTGGTGACAATGCAAATGTTGCTGTGCAACCCACAGTGAGGAGACGGAAAAGAGTTTACAGGCTTAGGATATCCTACCAGGGGCTACATGAGTTGGAGATAGTGGAGCACTATAGAGTGGACAGAGACCTAATGCAGCAAATTGTTGAGCTGTGCAGGCCACGCCTCACACACAGAACCAACAGAGGGGAACCCATCCCAGTGGAAACCAAGGTATGTGTTGGCCTAAGAATATTAGCAACAGGTGCCTTCCAGAGACCAACTGGCGATATGATGGGGATTTCACAGGCATCAGCATCTAGGGTACTGCACCCGTTCATGAATGCCATGGCAGCACATGTCAGTGATCATGTATATTTCCCCAATTCCCGTGAGGTATTGGCCAGCAATATGCGTCTCTTCCAGCAAATAGCAGAATACCCTGAGATAGTGGGTGTAATAGACTGCACTCACATTTGCATCAAAGCATCAGCCGGTGAGCGGGGTAGGGTCTACTATAACCACAAGGGTTACCCCTCCATCAACTGCCAGGTCGTGTGTGATGCCCAGGGCATAATAATGAATGTGTGTGCTGGCTGCCCTGGAAGCTACCATGACTCCCATATCTGGCATCTGACACAGCTGTACCAGACATTTGCCAAGGGGGACATCCCTCATGGTCACCGAGTGGGGGATGCTGGATATGTGCTCGAGCCGTGGCTGATAACACCCATCAGAAATGCACACACACCTGAACAGGAATGCCATAATGAGGCACGCACAAACACAAAATGTAATCGAGCGTGTGTTTGGGCTGCTCAAGTCACGGTTCCAGTGCCTGGACACATCTGGTGGAGCCTTGCAGTACTCACCAACTACATGTACCCAAATAGTCATGGTATGTGCTATGCTACACAATATGATCCTGCAAAAACAGCTGCAGCAGGAGCAGCGTAAGGCCGGGCACAACAGCCCCCCACCATTGCCAAGGTCATCACAGGCAGAGCGTGACTCAGAGGAGGAACAACCTGAGCCTGCCCCAGTTGGCAGAAGGAGGAGTGCCCAGTATGCTTTGGCCTGGGCAAAGAGGCAATGCATAGCATATACACTGGCTCAGTAGGAACCCTGGAAATGATACCTCTCTCCGACTCGCACACATAGTAAAAGTGATGCCTAACTTGACACTACCTGTTAACAAACATGTATAGGGAGTGTAAAATGTGCATCCGACATAGGCAGCCCTGCAACACCACCTGAGGCATGATTGCTATGTGTTAAGCAATATAAAGCACTGCTAAACAGCTCTCACCACTATTTAGTATATGTAAACAAAATTGCACACACTAAGTAGCACAACTACAGGCAATGTTCAGCAATATTGTGCACTATCCAGCAATGTTGGGCAACATTGAGCAATGTTGTGCAAGTCTGGTCAAATGTGGGTATAGTTCATCAAAACCAGGTTAACATGTTCATATTTGCTTCACTTTTCTTGAAGCAGTCTGTTCTGGCATGTATGAAAATATGAAGCAGTGACAGTCCTCGAACGCAGGATACAGTGCACTATAGTCATAGTACAGAACCACTAAACCATGACAGTATGTCAATGGTCAGTTTGTATGAAAAAATGTTGATAAGTCAATGCTAAGTATCTCATGGAAACCTTGCAGGCATAGCATAATCCCTGTCGAGTTAAGACACAAAGGTGAGGCGTGTAGTAAAAACAGAACCTGATATTCAACACACATATAGTATAAATGTTAATATTGGTAATGTTCATACACATCAACAAATGTAGTGGATCTCAGACAGCAACATACTGCAAGGTCACACTGGGCATGCCCACACACTTGAAAATATGAGACAAATGTCAGGCAACAAAACACTGAAAGTCTGAACTGGGCATGCTCACACACTTAGGGCAAGTTTGAGTACAGCAGTGGGCCACACATATCCCTCAGTTGCATGTGTCAACCCAGGAACCTCACACTAATCACCAGTCCACCATGTGCACACAGTGATATGACAACAGACACAATATAATATAGTGAAATCCTGTCACAATCAAATATGTTATGCAGGAACCTAAGTTGTTCATAGGAAGTGGTAAAGCAAAGAGGAAACAAAACCTGCAATCAGTACCATCACTGAACAATGGGCATCCCGAACATTAGCATAGGTTCAGAGGTTGACACTAGGCTATCTGCCCTAAGGTATGTAGAAGCCTAGCCACAGTGTGTTTGTATTTTGAAACCCCGCTAGATCAGTAGACTGTGCCTGTTAATAGTAGGTCACAAAATATATCTCACATATGTTCATTTCATTCTGCCTCTGTCTAGCAAGGACCCATAACATATCCCAGGGCTAAACATACGATCACCCATCCACCTGTGAAGATGTCACCTGTAGGTGGTCAGTGTAGGTCTGTGCATATGTGGGACTGTGATCACATTCCTGAGTGAGTGGAGCCTCTGTGATGGTAATATTCCCCTCCAGCATGTCCTATTAACATCATTGCTCATGTACCTGTCCCTGGAGCATGTAGCTGTAAAGGACTTTGATATCCTCATGTGGAGCCTGTCCATCAATGCTGCGATGGACATGGCTTCAAACAAAAGGCACAGACTGCATCCAAGTAGGCAGTAAGCAACTGAGGAGAGCTGGGGTCACCATAGCCAAACTGTGCATACCATCTGTGTGAGTCCCTAGATCCACTTGGTTATGTAAATCTGTGTACATTCCAGTTGCTGCAGGTGTTGGGTAAGGTACATCTGAAATGGGGCATTGTATCCAAGCATGTGCTTGATGACTATAGGGTCACAATGACCCCACCTGATCTGGATGTAAAACCGTATGGGATAAGGTTGGCTAAATAGAAGGTGTGTCCAACAACATTGGCAACGTGAATGTCAAAGGCGAGAGTACTAAGTATTCATGTCCCCAAATCACAAATCACACACACTGTACATGATGTATCATCACCTATGTGGTAATGTGTGTGCACGATGTTACTACCAAAGGTGATGACTATGCATCTAAAGGAAGGTAGCTGTAGGCCATGGCTCTGGCACCAGTCATCCACCTCTGTGAGACCCTTTCTGAGGATGCTTGTGCCAGCTGTGGAGTCGATTATGGCACACAGTTTGCAGTCATCTGCAAACATGGTCATCCATATTCCTCCTGTGTTAGCCAGTATATATCAGAAATATATACAGAACAAGAGAGTTCCCAGGACTGAGCCCTGTGGGATGCCACGTGTAACCGGTGTATAGTCAGACATGGCACCTGCAATACTGACCATGTGTGTGCTATCCATGATCCAGTTAGCAATCCATCTTGTGACATATGTGTAGATATTGAATCCAGTGATCTAATGTATAAAGGCCAAGTGGGGTATTGTGTAGAAGTGGTGTGCGAGCTCCAGGTAGGCTGTGTGGACAACCCTGTGTACGTCTATGGACCTGTTAACTGTTTAAAGACATCAAACATCTGCAAGAGGCAAGATATGCCCACAACAAAACCAAATTGTGTAGGATCCAGTGTCTGTAGGTTCACAATGTGTATGTGTATGTGTTCCATGATGATACACTCCATAGCATAGCAGACCAGGATAGTTAGGCATATATTGGGATAATGTCCAGGGTCCCTTGTGGCACCAGCACTGTGGAGTGGGTACACCGTAGCTGTATGCCATTCCATGGGCACATATCCTATAGTAACTGTGATATTGAACAGTGACATAATGTGAGTGTGAAGTTTGTCATGAATCTTGTGTATGCCACAGTCTGGGACACCATCTTGTCCCACTGATGCTGTGTTGTCTGCTATGGAGAGGGCAGCACACACTTGTTCATCTGTGATGTCAGGGAGGCTACACCCTGTTGTGATGGACATGTGCACTGCAGGGGGGGGGGGACATTCCCACTGAACCTGTTGTCCAGGATGTTCACAATGTCAATGGGTTCACTGTATCATTTGTAATTATGCAGTAACTCACAGCATATCTGTGAGTTCTCACCCAGGTCCCTGACATAACTAAATAAGGCCTTGTGATTGTCCATAGTGTCTGTTGTAAGTGTCCATTAGAAGTGGGCCTTAGATGAATCAACAAGTGATTGTAGCTATACCATAGTACTGATCAGAGATGCCTTCCTGATTGTGATTGTGCTCTATAATGTAGTAGCCTCCTCCTGTCCTGTATAGCTCAGTAATGGCCGTGGTCCAGTAGACAGGTCCCTTACCTTTGGAGGACTGAGTCTTGTAGTTATCTGGGATAGCATGATCCATGCATTCCAGTAGTTGTCCATACAATGGGCTTGTAAAGTATGAAGTGGTCTGAGCCGTAATTAACACTGTCCCAGGGTCATTGAGGAATACCACCTCAGTTTGTACAAGTGTGACGTTTGCTCATGAGAAGTGCATCACTGAGATCACATAGGATGTGTGTGTGTATGGAATATGTATGTCTAGTGAAATGAATGTATGTTCCGACCTTAACAATGACAGGTATACCTCTGGTGTGGAACATAGAGTCCCCATGTGGGTGATGATCAGGTCCCACATGTTTTAACCCCCTGTGGGTGTGGTGATCAGGTCTTCCATAGCATTTGAGTGTAACAATCCTAGCAACTGTTGTGCAAGAGTGTCAGTGCTTGAGTAGTACACCCAGTCAAAGTTTGTGTATTTGAAGTCACACAATATAATGGTGTTTGGTGAGACCTTCATATTCCCCAGTGTTCCCAGGAATAACGAGTGTTGTGCCCAAGTTTGGGAGTGTGGTCTGTAACAGTCTACAAACTGAAATGCAGTTTTGCCCACTCTCAGTTGCACATGTACGTTCCCCAATGCTTTGTGCACTACTACCAACCTGGAGGTGTGTGTATGAATGATGTATATGGATACCCCGCTATTGTTGTTGTCCGGTCCGAGTCTTGTGTCTGAAAACCATGGTATGATGTAAAACCTGTTAGTGCTGCTGTGCTTTTGTGAGCCTGAACCAGGTGTTTGTTACTGCACATATATCGACAGATTCCATACTGATGTGAGTCTTGAGTGCATGCATTCTGAGGGTTAGACATCAGTTGTTGAGCACCATCACTCTCTGTTTCCTGTACCCTGTAATGTCTATGGCTATGGTTATGTCTTCTGACCCTCACTTCAAACAGCCACTATGTGTGTGTCAAGAGCCTAAGGCAGTCTGTGAAAGCCTAGGGGTGACAGGTGCATGGCATCCATAGCGAATATACGTGGCATGTTGAGCATGTAATCCCAGGCTGACAGACACTGGATCCCTGTGAATGACAACAATATGTTAGGCAACTGTTAAAAGTGATAATTTCATCTGTATACTGTGATATAGTACTTGGTGAGGGTAAGATGCTACACAAGGTCAGGGTCATACTGGCCTGGGCTACATGATCAGAGAGCTCCTCTATGTCTCTTGTCATGTAGTCCAGGGAGGAACATCTGAGGGTTTACACACCAGAATGGTCAATGATGGAGCCATATTTGTACTTGCAGTGGACTGAAAACAGTGCATGTGTCATGTGGCATATCCTGGCACCCGACACACAGCACAAAGTGACCTTCACCTTGTTCAGCCTGGTGATTGGGATGTCAGTGTGACCGACAATTACAGTCACCTAATACAAGTGTATGAGGTGTGTTGTGTAGGCCTAAGGGCAGTGACTGTGTGGCACAATGACTTTGTGAACTATGTGATATGTGTTTATGGTTGTGTGTTAGCAGTTGTTTGTGTGTCTGCTTTGGATGTCTCTGCTGCTTAGGCAGAGTATATTTAGATGCTCCAAGTATGTCTTTGTGTGTCAATGTATATGGTTTGCTGTTGTCATAGGTCCATGTGCGACTGTATTTGTGGTGTGTGTGGTTACCTTAACCACCCAATAGACAGTGCCAGTCATGGCATGGGAGAGCTCAGCCTCCTGTCTGTCTATACAGTTGCACCTCTCACATATATCTGAGTTTGTTGGTAGGAGGACAGTGTTCACTGTGTACATAAGGCAGTTGTAACAATGCGTCAAAATTCCAATATGCACCAGCTGGACTGGAGAGTACACACAAAACTGACCTTTGGACATGCCAGGATATAATGATGACATACACTGTCGACTGATCACAAAGGATCAGTAGTGTGTCAAGTGTGTAAAAGAGTATAACAGGAGTTTAGTGTTCAGGTTTGTTGTTGCTGTGGAAAGATAATCTGCAAAGGAGTACAGACAGAAACATTACACCTCCTTCAGCTATGTCAGAAATATCGATGTACAGTCATATATGTCCTGAGTCAGGGTCAACTGTACCTGACTGACAATGTCAACATCCTGTCAGACAGGGCCATACATACATACCCACCACCCAGTGACAAAAGGCCCTAACATCATACCAGGAGATATCACATGTAGAATGTGTAAACTGGTCCTCCCAATGCCAAATTAATCCCATCATGTGGATAACATTGTTTCCCCATATGTGTCATAAGTAAACAACAGGACAAACAGACACTGCACCCGAACAGCCTTTTGAGCCTCACACTCTCTACAGGATCTTACACTGTTGAATGTGTTACAGCAACATGTGGCACACCCCACAAGTGGTGGTACACAACACACCATGGGAACTATATTCCTATATGCCTACGAAGTCCGAAATGCTAGTCCATAGAGTCCATCATGATTGCAGTCAGGAACAGTGATATTGTAAACCGACAAACACACAACCCAAACGTCTGTGGTATGTTAATGAGTACATCATGTTCCCCAAACCTGCTAGATATCTTGCAAGGCAGCCACCCAGGACATACATCACTGACAGGATCAACACAAGTCCCACATAGACTTTGAATAGCCCTTTACCAACATCACAGACACATGTTGTATCCACAAAACCTACAACCCCTGCATGAATATGTATTTTCATATGAAGGAATGGTAATTTGTCCACAGATAGATCACACAAGCTATGAATTGTGTAGTCCTGTTCAAGATGTTCACACCTGCTGACCCACAAGGTTCAATCCTGGGATTGCATAACACTAAGTGCACACACATTACCATGTCCGGTCTGATGATGTCAGCAACCTATAAATATAGCATGTGAATAGAAACCACACAATAAAGCATACAGTGCATCATGTTAATGTGTATCTCACTAGTATCATAACATAGTTAGGTAGGTGTTTGAATGGAAAACACATTAAAAGAGGTACATCCCTCTTCGGAAAGTCTGATGATGTCAGCATCCTACAAATATTCAAGGAGAACAAAAACCACCCAATAATGCATATAGCGTGCTGTGTTAATGCGTATCTCTCTAGTATCATAACATAGTTAGGTAGGGGTTTGAATCCTGCAAACGCTGAGTGTGTGTGTGTCACAGGTGGTCAATGCAGTGTGGGTTTGCTTTTACTATGGTATGACATATGTTTCAAACAGTATGTGCATTGCACACATTGGGTATCTGCATGTTAAATAAATTTGTGTACATGTGACCTCAAGCAGTACATATGTGTGAAGCCTGCATACTACATGAATACATTTGTAACCTTCGACAGATTGTGCCGCTGCTTCTCAGATCATAGGTCACATATGTATGTATGCCTCAGGACTGGCCAATGTAGTGATCCGTGGCCAAGGACATCCCTGCCACACACACCCATGACACATACTATAGAGTACTGTGAGTGAGGGTAATTGCCGGGGTATATGTCAGACATGTTCATACACAACAATGACTGGCAATAATGGACAGTCATTATAGGTGTGCATCAGCCCTGTGGATATGCATGCAGGCCCCTAATGTGTTAGGTGAAACACCAAGGGACCCCACAATACCTATGGATATGTGGATACCAAGGGACAGATGACATAACACATGTCTATCTGTACACATTGGTACCCAACATACATGTTCAGGGCTACCACCTATGTGGTACTGTCGGGATAGTATGTATAGTAAATGTGGACGACTATGCCATAGATGGTGTACTGATATACAGCATGTACTGGACAACAGGTATCTGTCTGTATGATACCCTTGTGTAGGATATGGGTCCCATCCGGGGAATGCAGTGTAGGCCAATGCATGCATTTCCAGATGTGGATGGACATATCCCTAGTGTGTTTACATGTACCTAAGAGGGCTATATGCCACATAGGTGTGGTCCCAGGAATGTGTGGCGGTCAATACCACTGGTTACTGTTATAGTATAGTACTGGAAGGATCCAACTGTTACTGAGTTTCCTACAACTGTGAGTCATTTGTCAGGACATCATCTAATGATTGGTTATAGTCATGCTGTTGAGGTGGTGTATACTGCCAGACTGCAGATCATTGACAGATATCAATGGTATCACCCACAGCATAGTGCCAACCCTTGTCATACACACATGTGTACCCATGTTAGTACATATCTGTAGTAGAATGCACACTGGCCATCGAAAGATACCATGAGATGTTAACAATGTGTAGAACAGGGTATGTCGCACATCCCACGTGTCCACTATGCACGTACATGCAGACAGTACGCACAAACCATGTTCACAGATGTACACCGGCTAATTTGTAATGCACACATCACACACGTACTGTCCACTCACTAACACATGCTGGCAACACTGTGCACTTCAGCCAAGTGGCACATGGGTGGACAATACATACTAAACACTGGTGTAAACAATGCTACAATGACTATCAGAGCTGTGATGCATAATGCCTGCTCAGATATACCTACAAGGATATCAGTACACTTTCCTGTTGGCAACTTGCTACTATTGCTACACTGCTATAATGTCACCCTGTGCATCAGAACCATGTTAGCCTATTCCTGCATCAATGTGACAGATGACAGGAGGTGGCACAGGTGTCATCATATGCACAGGGTGTGTTGTAGGTTTGCCAGAGCCCGACATTGACCCATCCAATCAGCATGTCTGTGTGTGTGTGAGGGACAACAGTACTGCATGGGCCAATGTTTATGTAAAGTGTGTGTGTATGTGTGAGCCCTAGTTGTATAGTAAATGTGTGTGTGTCTGCATGCACACAACTCCATAATGTGGCTGCCATATACGAGCGGTTGTGGGACAGCCACAGACTGTACCTGCTAGGCCATACAGATCACTGTCTCTGGCCATGGACACAGTACCTGTGCCTAGCAGGGGTGCTACGGGCAGTATCGGGTACCAACCCTGACTAGGTGCTATCATCAGAGGCAGAGGTATAATGACTGGACCCATGTCCCTGCTGGGAATGGCCAGAGCCATGTGCACATGGTCTAGTTGGATGGTCAATGGACAGGCCAGCCCCAGCATTGCTGGGGCTGGTACTGCCACTACGGGAGTGGCTGTGATCAGTGGTCTGTCCGTGACGACTGCCAGCTGATGTTGTTGCTGCCATGCGTCTGTGTCGGCTTCTCATCCATCCTGCACAGTCCTGGCTCATGGCTAACACATTGTGGAGGACTTCTAATGTCTCCCTCTAATGGCTATCAATGATCTCGGTGTAATTCTGGATGGCACCGGCAAGGTCACGGATGCTGTCATTGATAGTAGTGTAATGGGCCCTCTGTGCCCTTAGTCCCTGTTGGGTGTACCGTTCCATAAGTGCCTGTGCCTGCATTACAGCCTGGAACATACTGGAGTTTGTAATACCACCGGGGGCACATCTGCCAGGGGCAATACGACCAGTGGTGCTCCCCCGAGAACCCCTGGACATCCACCTATGTGGTACTGTTCCCGTAATCCGGCTATGGCTACTGTGAGGGGATGCATGTGCCATAGGTACCACACTCTCCTGGTCAATGCCAAATGTATGCTGTCCCTCAGCTACGACCATTGGTAACGAGAGATGTATTGGCAGTATGAGTGTGCGCATAGATGGGGTTGACCGCTGTGTACAGTCGATTGGTGGACCAACGACAGACCCTGTCAGACCTGCCTGTGCCACAATACATGTCTCATCATCTCCACTATTAGTGGTGGTGACATCAGGTTCCCTGCTGCATTCAGCCACCCCTAACTCAGCACCTGTGGAAGGAAGACAGGAAACACACTATACAATCTGTACATGATGTTAGCACACATGCACACATGAACATATGAACACATGCACACATGCACACGCACACATGAACACATGCACACATGTACACATGCACACATGCACACATGAACACATGCACACATGCACACATGCACAGAAATACACTGCTCACCACAGCACATACACACACACACACACCAGCAATCTAACACATACACAATAGTGGGTGATGGTGGGTGACAGTATCACAAGGCAAACAGTCACCACACACGTGTCAGCAGGCAGACCATGTGTTGCTCAACACCATGCAGTGCAAGTGTAAACAGTCCTATCTAATGACATTATACATGACTTTGATGCATGTGTGTAGTTGTTCAGTGATTGGCTACACCCTGGAATACAATGTGTACATGGACACAACATTGCTGTGCAAGTATTATCTGTTCTGCAATGTCATGTGCACCATCACTCAATGGTATACATACCATGGCTGCATGTGTTATCTGTGTGACACATAGATTGCCATGTCTGATGACAGTGCCTGTGTCCATAGCACATAAGAGTGGGCACAGGTGTAGCAAATGCATGCAATGTACAGACATGGGATGAGTGGTGCATGTAGATGTGAAGGAATACCAATGCACGACATGGACATTGCACAGTGGTTATGGTGCATGTGGGACATATTGCAGATATGTTGGTGCCAGCCATGACATGGCATGCTACATGACTGCAACATTAAACACCACACATACCCAATGTGTGTCATATGACCTATACACCCAATAGCATTCCAGGACATATATGTGCCTCTTTGTACAGATGGCAACTGTTGTGCAAAATGTGTAAACTAGCATATGTAAGCACACACCCAACATGCTATGAATGGTGTGTATAGGTGCATATGTTTGCACACACAGAACAATGAGGTGCACAGCAAAGACTGCTATGTGTAGTACTGTGGTCACTGTAACCGGATGGGGTGTAGTACCATGTCCCATCATCATCATCATGCATCTTGTGGTCACTCATGGCTGCTACTGTGTGATAGACCACTGCCTAGCATGCTGTACCTGAACTGCAGTGCCGTGGATACGTTCACTATTATACAGCCACTTTGTACATGGGTGCATGAGGTGCCCAGTAGGGAGCACTGCCTAACATGACTGTGTTATGTGTTGAAGAGTGTTGCACAGCCCCATGATAGGCCTCTACCCTTGAGGTACATCATGTGTGTGTGGATGACATGTGGGATACTGAAGTGTGACCTTACAGCGGGTGTGTGGTTACTTCATATGTAGCATGACTTTGTGTACTGCATGTGATAAATGTGTTATGTTGTGTACAGGTGTTGCAACTATGCCTATCCAATGTGCAGTACGGGGTTGCCACAACTGTGTGTCATGCTCTGTGTATTGCATGTCATTGAGGCAGCTACTGACATTACTGAGCTGTGCAACGTCTCACAGCAAACATGCACAGCATGCATTATGCATACGTGTGTTACGTGTACATGGCCTACACCTCACCTATGACATGCATATTGTATTACCAACATTGCAGGCATAACACACTCACCAGCATGGATCGGCTGCCCTGCCGTCACACCAGAGGGACCTACGAGAATATGAGAGGGTTCGGCAGTGGCCACAACTGTGGCATTGCTACAGTGGGTATGCTAAACTGCAGTACAACAACAGTCAACAGTCACAGGTGTAGGGATATTATTCATACTATCCGTATTGCACAACACTAGGCAGTGGAACTGCTAAACACACAGTACACATGTTACGTACACATAATCTAACAATACAGTTAACTGTAGTATACAGATAGGGCATGTTACCTGCTTGCTCCAGGTGGATGTGCTGGGTTGCTCTGGCCTCCAGTACAACACATGTCAGAGGTTGATGTAGCTGTTGTCCAGGAGCCACCACACTTAGGAGCAGCTCCTCTGCTCTGGTGAGGGGGGGATGAATGGCCACCCCACCACCTGTGGCAAGCTGCTGTCTTTGGATATCAGACGCACGCCACCAGACTTGTCTAATTAAATCACTGCAGTGATGGCATACCTGCTCATATGTCCGGTTATGCATGCCTATGTCATTTACCCGACGAATAAGTTCCTACCACAGTGCAGTCCGCTCCTGCTGGTGCTGGCTGCTTCTGGAGAAGAGCATTGTGTACCGCTGAAATAGGCTGTCGAGTATCACCTCTTTCTCATCCACTGTGTATGCTGGGTTGCGTTGGTGGGCCATCTGGCTGAAAAAGATATGAACAATATGTGTGAGAGTGTCCTGTGGCACACTTTACACCTTTACCCACAGATATCACTTTACTGACATGTATACCATCCTATTGTCTGTCAGAGGTTAAACATGTTCAATACCACTTATTGGTTCTCAGGCCACAACTAACTAACACTGCCTGGCAGACTCTATATATCACACCACTATACAACAGTATCCGACACACTGTTTGTGACACATTGCACAACCTCAAGACAGGGGTGTATATCACACCAATGCATGAACAGAGATGTCATCCATTGCGATGGATGTAAAGTACAGGTACAGTAGTACCAGTCAACCACCCTAGTCATTGATGTCATAGCTCTGCCTAACAGATGTGTCCAGTTGTTACTATAGGTGGCATACTGCTGTAACAGACTATATAGGTTGCTGAATACACACGTTAACCCTGTAACACACATATGATTGCAGCCATTGTACAGGCATAATCACACACACATCAGGCAAACATACAACACACCACTGTATGCCAACACAGATGAGCATTACCTGTGTACCATACGGTACTGTGTGCCACTACTTACACACCCTTATGCCTGCATGCTGTCCTCTGTGCAGACTACAGGAAACACACATGACAGTGTTTCCAAGCAATGTGAATGCACACCATACTGTGCTCTTTAGGCCTACAGCTTCAGGTAGTACTACAGTTCATATTGGTGATGGATTCACCAGCAGTACCACTCACTAAGCATACATGTATTGCTTTAGCCTACAATGAGACACCACATTCGTCAACGGAGAACTACGTCACATCATATGCAGTAATACTATGTCTGCCTAACCGTACATTTCACATCAGTTGCTGTCCTCACAGCTAGGATAGGCACTACCATGTCAGATACAACATCACACTAAGCTATCACACCTTTACAGACCTTGCACACATTCATCGTTACACTTATTCAACCTCACATAGCAGCTATTGCATTAAGTGCATGTGTGAGTGCATAGTGTCATAGGTAGGTAATATGCTATTGGCCCTAGGGCCTATGGCAGCCTAGCCATATGCTACCCTGGCCTTTGACACTCATGTACTTTGATTTCACTTGCCCCTGCCAACCTGAACCACAGAGGTGTTTCCTGGGGTGTATTACCAATCTCCCACACAATCATCAGGGGTACTTATAACAACTGCCAAGGAGGAGCCTTGTTTGCTATAGCTATGTGGTCTATTCCAGTGTATGGCCTATCTCTGAGATGGGAACCTATCCCTCCAGCATATGCTGTTTAGTGAGCTGATAAGGTTTAGGGCCCTAGAGCGTGTATCCCAGAGGGATTGTGATATGTTGCCATGATGGTTGTCACCCAGCTATGGGTGTGACATACCTCTGTATGTCCGGCAGAGGTCACTTCTGTGTGGCCAGTATGCAGTACAGTGTAGTTGTGGTTTTGTGAGTCAGTCTGCATAGGGCATCTATTTGCGGCCAGTATTACCCTTTGGGATGTCTGTCTGTGGCCTGTTCACCTGGTGTGGTTGTCATGTGAGGTACATACCACACAGGGCACTGTGATGAGTAGAGGGGAACTCTACCCTATAATTCCATAGATGACACACCTGTTGTCATGACACATACCACACAGACAGATTACAGGTGTAGTGTGGCACTGTCTTCATCAAAGTGGAGGCTACTGTCCACCTGTGTCCCATGTTCCCTTATCACAGCTTCACTGTTAGGTAGATCTCTACCTATGTGGTAGTTAATGGGTACACTGTTTTGGGAAGGTGGAATGGCACTGCAGTATCAACACTTGTCTACAGTCCATGCCTTGGTCACCACACACCTGTTGCGGTACATATGACCCCTTGTCTCTCTGTCTCTCTCTCACTCTATATGTATATATTTATATATATATATATATATATATATATATATATATATATATATATATATATATATATATATATATATATATATATATATATATATATATATATATATATATATTATATATATGCATATCTATACACATACATGTACACATCCATTGCTGTACACATGGATGTACATATAGGCACATGTACAGTCCACCTTTCATGGTGGGGATATCAGTTATGCGACAGTTGTGTGATGTACAGGTATGTGATTAAATTGCACAGTGTTGTGCAGAATGCATGCGGGTGTCCTTAGCCCTTGTAGCATTAGCAGGCCTCACTGGCTGTAACACAGCAGATATGACAAATCTGTCCCACAGCATTTAACCACCACATGACATATATCAACACTACCATAGCTGACCTTAGGCATAGGCCTACTGGGCGGCCGACTAGGGTGCCGCTCTAGCAGGGGTGCTTCTCCACTATTTATGTGGTGTCGTAAGACAAGGATGGGGGAACCAGGAAGTGTGGTAGGGGGCACCATGGAGCCCTTTTGCCTAGGGCACCAGTTGACCTAAGGCCACTCCTATGCACTGCATGCTGTCTTCTAGGTCACACACTACGACCTACATGGATATATGCACATATCAACCTTCACTGACAGATATCTGTCCATCCTTCACTAACAGTTGCAGTATGTCACTTGCTCTATGAACATGTGCAGATACAGATAGATACATACTGCTGCCACACATGGATGATTTGCAGTGTGTGGAGTACTCTTCAGGAACATCTACAACATGCCAACACATACATGTGAGTTTCATACCTTACCTTTGTATTTCCCTGCTCCGTGTGTTACGGTTTTGTAGTTTTTTTTTTTTTATTATTGGTGGTTTGTTTTGGGTTTTTGCCCTCTATTTAAATTTTGTCTCAGTTTCTCACTCTGTTCTGTCTCTGTCTGTGTCTGTGTCTTTCTCTCTCTCTCTCTCTCTCTATCTCACAGCACCTGCAATAATATAATTGCATGTGTGGACTGCAGGTACAGCCTGCTTTTCTAGGTATCTGCACTTGTGCATGTGACAGCCTCTGCACCAATTGCTGCCCACCATTCAGTAATTGTATGCAGCCTGCTGTTTGGAGATTGCATTACTCACTGTGATTGCAGCCCACTACTATAAAATGCTAGGTTAGGTAGGCGTAGCCCTTTCAGATTTCCAAGGTGTGGCCCATGCTTGTTTGCTCTGGACACCGTTGTGTCAGTCTGAAGGTTGGTATATGTCTCTTTTCTGATGCTAGGGTTGTAGCCAGTTATATGCATGTTGTACTCAAACCTGAATGTTGCTGCTTCCAGTGCACATATCTCAGTGTAGACATGTACGCACCCCTCCAAATGCTAACACAGGATACATGGGAGTATGTACTTTTTTCTCAGTTGCACAATTAACTGCCATACAAATGTGGTTATTGCACTGTATTCCTGTGGCCAGTATTTATCCTGGTCTGAAACTGTGTGGTGTTTGTAAGGTGCTACTGTAACATTATTCCCTGCTAGGATGGCTGGTTCTCCTTTCACAGTCATGTCATGCAATTCCACAACCACTGCTGGTAAAGACCGACAGAAAAGGGTTTGTGTTATACCATTCCTAATTTCCATTTACATTCCCTCATTGTAATGCATGATACATTTATTTCAGAACCAAGTTATTTGTATATCTGCTGTGGCTTAGTGGTAATTCATGCAATCTATTGTGTCAATGGTCTGGGGTTCGAGACTGGCAGAGTTTTTTTTTTCTTTTGCTGCTCAGCAGAACAAGGGCCCTGCCATAGAGTGACTAAGGCACTTTTAAGCAGTTGTAAGCGGGTTTGCACGGGTTTGCACGACACTTAGCGATGCTTAGCTAAGCGTACACATGCGCACACTAGCTTAATCCCGCTTACTACTGCTTAAAAGTGCTTACTCCCACTAACCCCCGCGCTAATTTCTTTGAAAGAAAAGAAAATGGGGAGATAGGAAAGTGGTGAAAAAGGGGGCACAAAGAAGGAAAGACAGTAGGAAAACAAGCTCAGGATGTGCAGGATGGGTGTAGGAAAGGTCCATAGCTGCCCATTTCTTTACCAGCAATAGCTGTGCATATGTTGCAAATTTGAAGTGCTATTTGAAACCTTCCACCCCTGAGAGAGGGGTGAGGACAGCATAGTTTGTTGTACTGCCAATTAGAATTATCAGTGTACATGTCCAATGGACATGTGTGCAAAATGGGAAGCTATGTATGGGGCGTAATTTTTTTTCGGGTACAGATTGCCCTTTTTTTTTTTTTTTTCAGGGGAAAGTGAAAAGTGAGGTAGAGGAAGTAGGTATATTTGGGGAGGTAGGTTGGGGAGGTAAACAGACAAGACAAACAAGATGCATGCAGGGGCAGAGTATGACACATGGGGTGGGTGAACACAATTGACAGGGACAGATGTTGGGAAATCGCAAGCCCATGAGCCCACAGATGGTAACAGTGGGACTGAGATCCCCACCCATGGGCAGTCACCACTGGACCTTCACAGACCCGAGAGTCTCTGTGCTGGGGGGCTGCGTAGGAGGGGGCAGGCTCACTCGTGAGTCACTCCACTCTCACCCTGAAGTGGCGTAGGGGATTAGCGACTAAACACTGGATCTCCCTATACACCACAACCTGGACCCTTCGGAGGGTGACAGGAGGCCCTTCTCTGCCCATGCTTGCAGGAGGGCGAGCCCCATCCCCTGCAGCGCTTACACCCGAAGGTGGCACAGGACCTACAGAGGAGGGTGGCCTGGGCTGGGCATCAGACCTGCTGGTGCCAGGTGCAACTGCCAGCTGAGGAGGGACAGGTGTGTCCACTGGGACTGGCCTTCCCATATGTTTTGTGATTAGGTGTGTTTAATTACAACATAGACAACAGCATTCCAAGTTAGCTGTAACAGCATGCAGTAATATTCCCATTAACCCAACACACCAGGGTTACAACAGTTGAACAGCAAGCATAACACATGCATGTATTGAATGACAGTGGACATTACAACAGCATGCAGGGATGATTGGTGGCAACAGACCACCAAGATTGTGGTGTTTTAACAGGGGACATGCATCAAAGTAAGTGCAGAATTTATATAACAATAGGACATATGTCCCAACAAATGTTATGAGATTAGACATACCCATTGAGGTGTGGAATTGCATTGTTTATGCACATGGAGTAGGGTGTAAAAAGAAACCTCCATTAACATCTTATTAGTACTTTAACTGTACACTACATTCCTATTGACTGCAGGTGTATATCCCCTACATGTATTCTTACACTAGGCAACATGCATTTGATTGCATTATGGGTTTTGCTACTTCATGATATACCTGGCCTATATCTAACATGGTAACTGTCCAGGATGCAGATGTTACTGCTGCATACTTGTATTAAATTGACTTGTTTATGTATCTGCACATCTGGATGTGTTCACATGGCTTTTTCACTTGTTTTCTACACAACCCTACTTTTCAGGTAGCACACTAACATTTCTGGGGAATACCTTGACAGGCTACTCATGTGCCAGATTTACCTATGCATGTCAGCCATTTCACAACTGTTTAGGACTGTTGCATACTTCACAGCTACTGGCACTTCCTTCATCCACTTTATATGGGACTGCACTACTGGGGGTTGCCAGCACTTACTACAACAGAGTAACATTTTTTCACTGCAAGGGTACAACAACATTTCTGAGTAACTGGCACATACACACTGCAAGTATTATACCTTTCTTATTTACATTAAAACTCTTTTCTACAGGCTCTCTCCTTTATTTGACATTACACTGCATACACTAGACCTATTCAGGACATGTTATACCTTTATTGATAGGTTACAAGACTGTTTTACAGGCTCACTCACATTTTATCTATGACAGTGCATGCAGAGATAGTATTTCAGAAATGTTTTTGCTTTATTCATGGGTTACTACACTCTATTCCTGGCTATCTGACTTATGATATGTAACAGTACATGCAGAGGATTTATTCAGGGAATGAATGTTTTATGCTTCACAGCTACTGCCACTTCCTTCATCCACTTCCTATGGGACTGCACAAATGTGGGTTGACAGCACCTAATACAACAGTACTATTTTTTATTGCAAGGGTAAAACAACATTTCAAAGTAAGTGACACAGATACACTCCAAGTTTTATACCTTTATTAATTACATTAAACACTCTTTTCTACAGGCTCTCTCCTTTACTTGTTATTACAGTGCATACGGAAGACATATTCAGGACATATTATACCTTTCTTGATAGGTTACAACACTCTTTTTCAGGCCTGCTCACTTATATGTTATGACAGTACATGCAGGGATAGTATTTCAGAATTGTTTTACCTTGATTGGTGGGTTAGTACACTCTATTCCTGGCTCACTGACATTTGTTATATAACAGTAAATGCAGAGGATTTAATCAGGACATTTTATTGCTGTATTATTGGGCTTAAACACTTTTGTCATGCTCACTCACATATATCATGTAACAATACATGCAGAATATTTACTAACCTGCCTGGTGGCACAGCCTTAGCAGCCTACCTGCATAGGCTTGCTGATTCATAGCACGAGCACCTGCAGCTGTGGAGTAAATAAAGGGATATTGAGACATACCTTTGCATTATTGAGACCATATTAGCTTGTCTTACATACTGCATTCCATGGCTACCTACTTAGTAGTGGGGCATCATGCATTTGATGGGCCTCCTGGATCCACTGGTTCAAAAGGTCCTGCTTCTGCCTCTTCAGGTCTGCATGGTGGTGACAGGCCTGCTCACCAGTCTGAGGGATGCCTGTGGCACTGGTGAGTTCATGAGCCAACCCATTCCAAGCCTCTGCCTTATACTCTGTACGTTGGAACTGGCCCTGCAGGAGTCGAGTCTCATGCAGATAGACTAGGAGCCAAACCATATATCTTGACTTCTCGATGCCCCAGCGTTGCGCTCGAAAGCATGTACCCTCTCCAGCACCAGACATTCTAACTGCAGATGGGAGCTACAATCAGTTATGGTGAGTATTCCTGCCTATGCGGCTTAAATATGCCACATTTCCTGCACTTTTCTGTGATTGGCCATTTTTGAATATTCTCTGCTGACTGCAGATCTGCATAGCAGTGGTTAATCAAACATTTATTACTATATATATGTTAACAGTGGATGTTTATCCTAAGCTGTTGTGGCTTAGTGGTTCAGTACTTTGTGAATTATGGTGCACAGTGTCCTGGGTTCAAACCTTATCATTGCATTTTATTTTACTACTGTCCAGACAGGTTAGGGGGCGTGGCTGTGTTTAAGCAACTTTGCTCTACGTTGCTCCACGTTGCCCGACGGTGCACTGGTTGGTACGGCGCGCACCTCCGCGCAAACCGATTGCACTGGGTAAAGCACTATTTAGCTATGGGCAACTATTTTGCACTGTGTAAAGTGCAATTTAGCTATGGGCAACTACATTGTGCTGGGTAAAGCGCGAGTTAGCTAGGGGCAACTATATTGCGCTGGGTGAAGCGCTGCTTAACTGCAGGCAATTTTATATTGGGATCCTTTAAAATATTTATTCACTGATATATTGGCCATTTCACTGCTTTTTAGTTATGTTTAAACATATATGTTAGGTATTATTCCATATACTGATTTAAAAAATAAATACGAAAGGGAGTGGTGGGCTTCAAACCATGAATGCCTCTTCTTTGTGCAAACGCTCTACCATTACGCTATTGCTATTTGGTGTGATTTGCATAAACATTCTTTCTTATGCTCTTCCATGCCAGAATTGCTAACTGTAGCTAAGCAATGGGCACACCCGCGCACACACGCGTAAATACGGGCAGCTATTTTGGGAATTAAAAAAAAAATTTAATGTTATGCGTTTTAGAACTGTGATGGGGGTTTACAATATCAGACAGTGAGGTGTTGGGTGCAGGGACATTTGAGCGGACTCACTCTTGTTTATTTGCTTTTATTTTCAACACTTGCAGGGGCGTGAACATTTAGACTGCTCAGCAGTCAGACACACCCCCTGCTTTCTTACATGGTCCGTGTAAGACTTATGGTTGAATCAGCCATGCCCTCATGCATATTCATGGCATGCTGACATCATACCGTTCAACTGCAGCCTTCGAGTAAGACTTATTAAGTCTTACACAGAGGATTTGTGAATCCGGGGGATTGTCAAAGTGCTTAAGATGTTGATGGGGAAATATTTCATTTTGTGTTATCAAAGTGCTTGTGCTTTTATGGATAATCTACTGAATGCATCACCTGGGGGAAGATTTCATTTTGTGCATGTGAACTGCTTTGTGTACATTGACAAACTGTTGAAGGAAACACTGTGAGTAATATTTTATTTGATGTCAGTGAAGTGCTTGTGCATATGTGGATAAACTGCTGAAGGGATTATTGGGAGAAATGTTCTATCTGGTGTTGTTGTAGCGCTTCTGCTTAAACTGGTTAAGTGGTCACTGGGATAAATCATTCATTTGGTGTAATTTATTTATTTATTTGACATTTACTTACTGGGATAGTCTGTCTGGGTATATTTCCATTTTCAGCAGAGGCCCATGGAGAAAAGCTCCAGGTATAGATCACATTTCATATTGTAATACATAGAGAATTTACATTTGTTACACTAAATACAAAATTATATTTGAAACACTAATAACTTAGAGTCAAATATATATAAAAGTACATTGAGTGAGAGGCAACATGGTAGATGCAATCAACTGAAATAAATTGTTGACATGAGAGTCTAAGATTATTATGGAGGTGTTTAGTTTCAGATATATTAGTGAAGATAGACATGATGCTTAAGTATTGTGAGAAGAGATTTATGTTGAATGTAGTGAAACAATAGTCATAGGTTCATAGTTGTTTACTGGGCTTATGACCACAAGGGCCTTTTTAAGCATAGCCATGCATCCCAAATTGCTGATAAGTTTTGATACCTTTGATAAGTGTAAGCATGGGCCTGGGAGATGAACCATTTACAGGTTACCTGCATCCATTAGAGACATAGGTGCTGAACCAGGGATGAATTTCCAGTTTCCCACACAATTGTCTAAGTTGCACTTGAATTGGGTTAGGGAGGAACTCTGCTTGACATGGATGGGGAGCCTGTTCTATAGACGGGGCCATCTCTGGGATACATACCTATCTCTCCAGCAGGTCCTAGTTATATCACAGGCAAAGTTTAAGTCTTTAGAATGGATAATTCTGGTGCTGTTTGTTTTGTGGACATGCAGGAGGTCCATCAGAGTGGGGTCTGACAATGCCCTGTATGCTAGGCATAGATCTCCCCTCAAAATCCTGTAGGAGACAGAATACAAGGATAGGGCCTCGAGGTGGTCTGCATAGATTAATTTTACTTATGCCCTGTATTCTTTTAGTGAGGAACCTCTGGACATTCCAATTGTTGGATATGCCTGGTTAGGTACATACCAAAGGGGCATTGTACTCAATGATAGGTCTGATGAATACAGAATACAGTGGTACACTGACTTACTTGGACATAGATGCCATACTTTTGTTTATAAGTTGCACAGCAGATAATGATTTCCTCACCAATGTAGACACATTATGGTCAAAGGCTAGATTACTGTATATGTGTGTTCCTAAGTCCTTGATTACTGGGTCGACCATAAAGGGTGTGTTATAAATATGATAGTTACCAGGAATGGATGACTTATCAAAGGATATTATTATGCATTTTTTGGCATTTAGTTTTAGTCCATGGCTCTGACACCAGTTGTTTGTCTGTGTCAGCCCCTCCTGGAGAACATTTGCATCAGTATGAGATTCAATGACAGCTTCTAATTTGCAAACATCTGAAAATTTAGTCAGACAGAGATAACTGACATTGGCCTTGACTTCTGAGAAGTAAATGCCAAAAAGGAGTGGTCCAAGGACTGATCCCTGAGGGACTCCACTTGTGACGGGCCTCTTAGTAAAGGTGGACTCCCCAATTCTAACTTCCTGGGTTCTGTCTGTGAGCCAATTGGCTATCCATCGGGTGACATACGGGTTTGTACTTAACCTCTTGAGTTTGTCAACAATGCCCGAGTGAGGTATTGTGTCAAATGCCTTGGCCAGGTCAAAGTAAGCAGTGTGAATGTTTTTTCCCTTATTCATTGCTCTGGTGACCTTCTCAAAGAAGTCCACTAGGTTGAGTAGGCATGATCTGTCCTTGTCAAAACCAAACTGGGTTGGATTCCAGTGTCTGGAGGTTTACTATATCTCTACTGATAAGCAAATTTTATCAAGCATGGTTGTGACATAAAGTTTTCATCTAAGCACAAAGCACTTTGGTGAGTTTTTTTTTTTTTTTTTTTTGGATAAATTAGAGTTTAAGGAGAGTTAAGGGAATTATGAAGACTGTTTATAGAGATGATAAGTGAGATTCAGTAGGAGTATTTTCATGAATAATAAGTCAAAAGTAGGACAATACATTTTTTTGGTGTAGAGCAGTACCAAAACCATTGCTTTTTTGAGTGTTTTTAGATGGAGTTTGAGAGATTGGTAATATATAACTATTCTGATGGATTTACAAGGAGAAAGGAGAATAGGGTATCCTGCCATTTTACTGATTGGAATCTATCTTTGAGATAGCTCAGGAATGAGATTAAGGTATTTGCTGTAAGGTCTAATGATGACATTTCTGTTTGAAGTTTTGTGTGGCTAACAGTATTGAAGGTTTTTGACAGATCAAGGAATAATGTAGATAGGAATTTTCAATATCCCTGGCTTTACTGGCTGTTTCCATGAATGGGAGTAAAGCTGTATTAGTACTATGGGATGGCCAAAAACCATGTTGGGTTGAGGTTAAAAGTTGTTCCTGTGTAAGATATTGTAAAAGTTGCTTATGGACACATTTTCTGTTAATTTTGAAAATGGGGATAGTATTGCTATTGGCCTGAAGTTGGTGATACCCGTTGAATTACCTCCTTTGTGTTGGAGAATGATGTGTGACTTTTTCCAGTGCTTGGGGACATATGATTCTTGTATAGATCTGTTTATGAGGATGGAATTTGGGTCAGCTATGCTACTAGCTGCTATTTTTACAAACTGCAGAAGAAAAGCAAACATTTAGCTTGTTTAGCAGATGTTTGATAGTGGTTTTAGGCACTGTCTGAACTTCAAATGTAGAAGTAGCTTGGGATTGTTCAGCACAGTAACATTTGGTTGAGTAGAAACCCTTTATAATGGATGCTATATTACCTATAACATACTTATTAAATTGTATTGCAGGGTCCATTGCAATACTATTTTAAGATGGATTTGGGATTATGTTTTTCCCAGGTTGTGGTATGTTGCTGATTGTTGATCAGAATTTTTGGGGATGTTTTATAACTCATCTGGAAATTATTACAGTATATTTTTTTGTCTGAGGTCGTTTGTTGTTTTGCCTGGTTACATAATATTTCATATTGTTGAAGGTTTTGAGATGTTTTATTTATTTTTGCCAGTTTCTCCAGGCTTTGTCTCTGTTGTGTATTAATTTTCCAGTAGCCTTAGCTAACCAGGGAACATCATTTAGTTTTAGTTTCTTGTTCCTTGGGGTTATTGTAAGAATGTTGAGATTATTGTATTAAATGTCACTATTACTTTGTCTAAAGGGATGGCTTTTAGTATTCTCTAGATGAATGATAAGAATCCAGGCTAAATTTACTAGGGTTGTGTTTGGTTTTTACTGCTTGTTGTTTAGGGATACTTTGTATATTTGAATTGTAACCAGCAAAAAACAACTAATAAATCCACACACTATAATCCACTGTGTTGGGTGACTGGGTGCCAAGAAAACTCCATGAATGTCTCTAAAATAACACACTTTATTGAAAAAATCATGTAAGTTAAGCGCTTTCATCTAACATTATAGACTTCTTCAGAACATGATCTTGAGTTACATCCTGGGTTAAATATCATCGTAAAACCAATCAAACACTTTGTATAATAAATCAATTAATTCCTAATTAACATATATAAATCCTTTAAAGTGCACTGTGCGTTCTGTTAAAAATCATCCTTTTGTATTAGTAAAATATATTATGTACCTACCCTAATACTGTTTAAGGTCCCAATTAAATAAAACAATATTACATAACCATACACATAGTTATAAAATAAATACTTTTTACAATACAAATTCATACATATTCTAAATATATATATATATATATATATATATATATATATATATATATATACAAAAATTATGCCTTTAGTTTTAAAATAGGCTTAATAGATATACTGTCATTTATCCCTGGGTGTACAGTGACGTTCAATAAAATTTGCCATTTGATTTCTCTTTCCCCTAATCTTTTCCTGATATTACCACCCCTGGAGTTGACAAGTATATGTTCTAAAATAGCAAACTTAAACATTTCACAACAACAAGGACTTTTGACAAGATGTCTATATAATGCATTAGTACAATCTTTTTTTCTAATGCAATAATAATGATCATATATTCTATTCCTTAGACATCTGTCAGTTTTGCCAACATAAAAACAAGAACATTTTGTACATTTGGCTAAATAAATCACATTGTGTACGACAATTTCCATTCTGAAATCTTATTAAAGTTTGATTAATATCTTCCAATGTTAAAGTAGTGTCTTCCATAATGGCAAAACATTGATTACACTGTCCACATTTATGAGTACCCCTCACTTTTTTTGGTATATTTACTAATATTTACCTTCCTCTCAAATTTATTCTTAAGATTAAATCCAGTTTTATGTACAAATACAGGATGCTCCCCTAATAAGGTGTAAATATTCTCATCTGTTTTCATGATATTCCAGTTTTCTGTAATTATATTTTGAATATCTTTGGAATATGTACCATATTGGAGTATACATGCCCGTTGAAACATGTTATTTGGATTGTTAATGGTATTACTCTTCGTGGTCATAGAATCACTAGACCCAGTGCCTAGTAGGGGTTTATATTTTTACCCCACTCTTCCTTTACATATTTAATAGTATTATTAATAAGATTAGTAGGGTATCCCCATTTTCTGAACATACTACCTATATAATCTAGTTCTTTGACCATATCATTAAAGTCAGAAGTCATTCTAGCTGCTCTGATACATTGACCCTTTATAATACTAGACTTTTGACTATAGGGGTGGCAACTAGAATATTGTAAATATGCATTACTGAAGGTATTTTTTTTCAGTGTATTTTGGAACAAAGGTTTGAATTCCATCCCCAATGGCCAAGAGGAAGGCGGCGTATGTGATATCAGACCCTTTCATGGATCTACTGGAGTTAACACGATTCACCTTCGCTACATGGCTGAATGAGTACGAGGGGAAGACAATGGCTCGAAGGACGAGTTTAACATTTCTGGAGCTAAGCCGAAGTGGACGGGCCCTAAAAAAGCGTATTCAGTTGTCAGACAGCCTACAGTTACAGGTACTGTTAACCCCCAGTCTTACAATTCTTTTAAAGAGATGAAAGACAAGGACATGCGACAAGAATTAGATTCATTTTTTAAGTGTAATTTTGATTTTGACAATTACAGTTATAAGGCAAAACTGGAATGAATGTAACTACTGACAAAGGAAATAATAAGACTTTGAAAGACCTCATATACGATTTTGGCAAAAAGTTAGGGACTGTGAAAAGCCTGCAGTTAGACAACATGTATCTTAAAAGATGTTTAGAACTGAAAATCATACCCATGGGCTTAAGGTTTTTTAAACAGCCTATGGGAGTTGATATGGATGAAACTAACATACAGAAATGTAATAAATTACTTGATAATTTTGGATTTAGTTTCATGGAATTTATTATAAAATGCAATGATAAAATATTATGTGTATTCATGTCAGATATTGAGCATTTAAATGAGACTATTACAAATGACTTACTATTCACAGAATGAGAAAGTTTTTTTCATACACAATATGAATGGGTTGACAAAAACTGTAAAAAAACAGTTTGAAAGGAAATGTAAGAAATTAAAAAGAAATATGGATCAATATGAGAAACAACAGGCCTACAGGTGGGGTAATTACAATGAAATTAAGGACGAGGCACCAAATGGACAGGGTAGCTATGATCAGGATGTAGATGGATATGGGAATAAAAAATACAATAGATGGAATAATAATAATAGGAATTTTTTAGGCAAGAAGAGGCATGTATGGCAGGAACAGGAAACGCAACGAGCTCCAGCACACAGGAATTGGAGAGAAACAGCTTACAAAGCAAATTGGAAAAATCAGAACAGAAAGAATTGGACAATGAGTTAAATATAGTCAAACACAATGATATACATTTTAGTTTAGGAGATTTTAGTATTTTTAATTATACTGATTTTAAAATAGAGAAGGAACACTTCTCTTTGTTTTCCAGGGGAATGAAATATGTCCTCAATACGAATTTAGATATTACTGATTACATAGTGGAATTCAAACAATATATGCAAAAGCTTAATTTGGCCTTGTACTTCCAAGATAATAGTGGTGAAATAATTAAAAAAACATTTAAGAAGGCAAGCACTTTTACTCCTCCTATGAATACTACCCTAGCTACATTTGAGAAAGTAGTGACAGATGAGCTATATCAATTTCAGAACAAGTGTAAGAATAAGAAAATGAGATATAATTTAAGCAAAAAAGAATTCCAAGTTCTGAAACACATACAGGAAAACCACCAAATCCGTGTCATGAAACCAGTAAAGGTGGTGGTGTAGTGTTATACGACACACAAGAATATATTAACAAAATGCATATAATTTTACTCAATTCAGGGAACTATGAAGTTTCGTCACTGAATGAAGTGAATACAGGACATCACAAGATTGATTTATATTTAGAAGAATTTCTTTTGGATGATAGAATAGACCCTGAATTGTACAACTATTAGTGTGAAATATCCAGTGTTAGCCACTATTGTAAGGATGCCAAAAGTATATAAAGTTTTACAAGACCCCCCTTTTTGACCTATTATTTCTGGCAATAAAGCCAAAGCTTTTCCATTTGGTAAAGTAATAGATACATGGCTGAAGCCTATATATAAAAAGATATCTCACATAGTCATTGACCCATGGGATTTTTTGAGTCAGTTAACTTTGGACATGTGCAAAGAAGGGGTAACATTTTTAAGAACTGATGTAGTAGATCTTTTTTCATGTATTCCCGAAGATGATGGGATGAGAAGGTTCAGGAACAGTATACAAAATTATGCTGAATTTTCATGGGATAGAGTATTGTTGACATTGGAGTTTGTGGAAATTGTATTAAAGCACAATTATATGTTTTACGAAGGTGAATATTATAGGCAATGTAATGGTGTAGCAATGGGCGCAGCAAGCGCACCTATTTTTGCAAATTTAGTCCTGTTAAATTGGGAGGAAGAATGTGCATTTAAATGTAAATGGTACAGTTATATAAGCTGTTACATCAGGTTTTTGGATGACATTTTTATTCTGTGGAATGGTTCTATTAATGAATTAGAAATGTTTTTCAGTTATTTAAATTAATCTTGTGACTATTTGAAGTTCACACACAACTATGATAAAAAGGGTATTTCATATTTTGATACATATATTTCTATGGAAAATGGTTGGTTTTGTTCCAAAATACACAGAAAAAACACCTTCAGTAATGCATATTAACAATATTCTACTTGCCACCCCTATAGTCAAAAGTCTAGTAATATAAAGGGTCAATGTTTCAGAGCAGCTAGAATGACTTCTGACTTTAATGATATGGTCAAATAACTAGATTATATATGTTCAGAAAACGGGGATACAAAATTAGCCATGACTCTCCATTTTCATTTAAACCATAACCATTAATCACAGTGCGTGTGTGTACATGGACAAACTACTGAAGAAGTCAAAGTGGGAATTCATTCATTTAGTATCAGTGGGCTGCTGTTGCATAAAAGGTCAGATTTCAGAAGTGGAAACTGGAGAGATTCATTCATTTGGTGTCATTAAAGTGCTTGTGAGTATGTATACAAACTACTGAAAGGATTGTTCATGGAACTGTTTTTATTTTTAGTGTCAGCGAAGTGCTCGTGCATACTTGGACAAAATATCGAAGAGATGGTTAGGGAAAGTGTTTCATTTGGTTTCAGTGAAGTGCTTTATCACACATGGACAAACTGCTTCAGGGATTGAAATATTTAATTGATGTCAGTAAAGTGCATATTCTTACATGGACAAACTACTGAAGTGATCATTAGGGAAATGTTTGATTTGGTGTTATTAAAGTGCTTGTGCATGTATGGACAAACTACTAATTGGGTCACTAGTGGAAATCATTCGTTTAAAGTGGTTGTGCATAAATGGTCAGACTAAGTAGATGCAGGGGAAATCATTCATTCATTTGATATCATTAAATGGCTTGTGCGTACATGGACATATTACTGAAGGGATCATTGAGGGAACTGTTTCATATAGTGTCACTGAAGTGCTTTTGTATACATGGGAAAACTACAGAAGGGATCACTGGGAGAAGTGATTACTTTGCTGTCAGTGAAGTGCTTGTGCATATATGGACAAAGTACTGAAAAGGTCACTGGGGGTTCATCCATTTATGTGTCAGTGATGTATTTGTGTATACATGGTAAGACTGCTGAAGGGTTTGCCTGAGGAAATCATTGATTTAGTCTCCTTGAAGTGCTTGTGCATACATGGATAAACTACTTAAGGGATCACGGAGGGAAATGTTTAATCTGGTGTCAGCGAAGTGCATGTATGTACATGGTCAGACTGCTGAAGTTGTTGCCAGGGGAAATGATTAATTCTGTGTCACTGAAAGTCTTTTGGATACATGTTGAAACTACTAAAAGGGTCACTGGGGGAAATGTTTCATTTGGTATAAGCCAAGTGCTCATGCATACATGGACGGGATCATTTTGGGAAATGTTTAATTTGGTGTCAGTGAAATACTTGTCTGTTCATGGACAAACTACTGAAGGCATTGCTTGGTAAAATCATTCATTTTTTTGTCAGTGATGCTCTTATGCATAGATGGTCAGAGTGCTGAAGGGTTTGCTAGGGGGGATTTGTTAATTTGGTGTTATCCACATGCTTGTTCATACTGAGCAATCTACTGAAGGGGTTGTTGGGGGAAATGTTTCATTTGGTGTGACTGAAGTGCTTGTGAATGAATGGAAAAACTACTTAAGGGATCATTCAGAAGAGGAATGTTTCATCTGGTGTAATTGCAGTGCTAAGGAATGCATGAGCAAACTACTTAAGGGATCACTTGGGGAAATGTTCATTTGGTCAGTGATGTCTTTGTGTATACAGTGTCAGACTGCAGAAGGGTTTGCTGGGGGAAATCATTCATCATTCATTTTGTGTCATTAAAGTGTTAGTTCATTCTTTGAAAAACTATCATAGGGTTTGCTTGGGGAAATGTTTTCCTTAGTGTTACTGAAGTGTTTGCTCATATATTGGAAAACTACTGAAGTGGACATTGAGGGAAATGTTTGATTTGTTGTCAGTAAAGTGCTTGTGCATACATGGCAACTACTGAATGGATCACATGGAGAAATGTTTACTTTGTTGTCATTGAGCTGCATACCCGGGGAAATTACTAATTGGATAGGCAAGGGAAATGTGTTTTTGCATACATGGTCAGAGTGCTTAAGTGGTCGCTGGGGGAAATCAGTCTTTTGGTTTCATTGAAGTTCTTGTGCATACATGGACAAACTCCTTAAAGGGTCACTGGGGGGTATCTTTTATTTATTTATCAGTGAAATGCTTGTGTATACATGGTAAGACTGCTAAAGTGTTTGCCTGGGGGAATCACTCAGTATCTTTGACGTGCTTGTGCACACATGGACAAACTACTTAAGGGATCACTAAGGGAAATGTTTAATTTGGTGTCAGTGAAGTACTTGTGTGTACATGGACAAACTATTGAATGGACCATCAGAGGAAATGTTCCATTTGGTGACAGTGAAGTGAAGTACACGTGCATACATGGAAAATCTACTGAAGGAATCAAACTGGGAGATGTTCTGTTTGGGGTTAGTAAAGTGGTTATGCATTCATGGATAAACTACTGAAGGTGTCAGTGGGGGAAAACATTTTTTTATATGTCAGTTAAGTCCTTGTGCATATATGATTTGACTGCTGAATGTGTGGTTTGGGGAAATAATTTATTTAACCAAAAATAACCAAAGCACACAGGATTCCAGTAACCACAGCTCCACAAAGTGAATAAACCAGCAAAATGTAATCTTGTTTTAATGCTTCAAATAAAACCACCGTGTTTTCATCCACCTACATACAGGACGTCATCAGAAATACTACAAAAAACAAATTCCCTCCTTATATGCTACCTCCTATAACCTTTAATCACTTGAAAGCCCTTAATATAAATTAATTAGTAACTAAGCAACCATAATTATCTGAAATTCCAAAATGGAAGCAAACTTTAATATTAAATGTCATTATAAATATAAAATCGCAATGTTACATGCAAGATGTCAAGATATAATACATTTTCCAACCCATTTAAAAACACACTATTATGCAAAACAATGTTAAAAATTCTAACTATATACATACGTTAATTAAATTAAATGAAGCATATAAAATACTGTGAGTATAATAGATGTGATATGCAAAAACAAAATAAGGCTGTCGTCGTTTTGTTTTGTAAGCACAATACAACTAGACATATTTTAACAAAATATTGTCTTAACAGAAGAAGATTTACAAACTTTTTTTTTTTTTAAATAGGACCTAGTTAAAGTTTAGCAGACTTAAGTTTAAGAACTGGGGCCAATGATATATGATCATTGAGTCCTGGTAGCTTATTGGCTTCTAATTTAAGTTGCCAAAAAAGCTCTCTAATCTTTCTCAGTTTTTTACTTTCTACAGCATAGTCCTCGTCTAGAGAAATCATTCTGCAACTCCTACTGAATTGCCTTTTATAATTCCCCTCTCAAGGGTGGGCACTAGTAAAAACAAACAGGAGTTCGAGAATTTCTCTTTTCTCTGCACATTTGACTTAAATATTTTCTCCCCTGGAACCTTTTCTATTAAAACATATAAATACTGTAGTTTCGCATGAGAAATAACATGAGTAAACTTTAAAAATTCTGTAGTATTATTCATATACTCAATGAATTCATAAAGTAAAGGGAATTATAAAAGGGCAATTCATTAGGAGTTGCAGAATGATTTCTCTAGATGAGGACTATGCTGTAGAAAGTTAAAAAACTGAGAAAGATGTTTTGAGAAAGGAAGTATCCTTCGGGTTTAATGGAAGAAATTGAGAATGAAATTAAAAAGGAGAGGCGAGGTAGATTTAGCCCTATTTTAGGGGGTTCTGAGTCGGTAGTGGGTCAGGAAATGAACAACGTGCCCACTGAAATTAATTAAAATAGTAATTTTGTTTTGAATTTTAGTAGTAATGCTCATTATATTAGGGACATTGTTTCTAAGAATTGGGAGAGGGTTGGTAATTATTCAGATTTAGAGCAATTATTTAAGGACCCCCTGATTTACTTATAGGAAGGGTAAGAATATTAAAGAAATGTTAGAAAATCATAAAACAAAACAGGGCAGGCAAAGGCAGGGCACATAAAAGTGTGGTTCTTGCACACAATGTCCTTATGTTCTTCAGGGAGACAGTGTGAGTTTAAAAGATAGGAAGGAAAAGTTAGAGACTAACACACACTGTAACTGTGACACTGTTGGAGTTGTATATACTGCTATCTGTAAAATATGTGGGTGTTTTTATATAGGAAAGACAAATAGGAAATTTAAGAGGCGTATTTACGAACACCTTAATGATATTAGGAAGCAGGACATCAACAATGCCCTTTACAAACACAGTACACATTTTACTGAAGCAGTTTATGTTTTTTTATCATTGAAAACGTTGACTTGGACCCTCGGGGGGGGGGTCCATGGGAGACAGCTATTGAGTTTAGGGAGCTTTTTTGGCAACTTAAATTAGAAGCCAGTAGGCTACCAAGACTCAATGATCATGTCTCATTGGCCCCAGTTCTTAAACTTAGGTCCGCTAAACTTTAACTAGGTCCTTTTTTTAAATTTTTTTTTTAATCTTCTTCTAAGACAATGTTTGTGTCTTTCGGCTTTTCCTGGTTAGGGGTCGCCACAGCAGAACTCCGGTCCGCTAATGATTGGCAGTACAGTTTTACATGCTGGCTTGCCGGGCCTAACACACAACCTTCAACGAAGGAACGCCCATTCAGGCATGTCGCCACACAGTAGACGCTCTAACTGAGAATCGAACGGGCAACGTCTAACTGTGAGGGGACAATTTTGTTAAAATATGTCTAGTTGTATTGTGCTTACAAAACCAGGAGATGGCAGCCTTGTTTTCTTTTTGCATATCACATCTATTATACTCACAGTATTTTATATGCTTCATTTAATTTAATTAATGTATGTATATAGTTAGAATTTTTAACATTGTTTTGCATAATAGTGTGTTTTTAAATGGGTTGGAAAATGTATTAAATCTTGACATCTTGCATGTAGCATTGTGATTTTATATTTCTATTTCTATTTCTATTTCTATTTATATTTATAATAACATTTAATATTAAAGTTTGCTTGCATTTTAGAATTTCAGATAATTATGGTTGCTTAGTTACTAATTAATTTATATTAAGGGCTTTCGAGTGATTAAAGGTTATAGGACGTAGTATATAAGGTGGGAATTTGATTTTTGTAGTATTTCTGAGGAAGTCCTGTATGTAGGTGGACGAAAATGCAGTGGTTTTGTTTGAAGCATTAAAACAAGATGAAATTTTGCTGCTTTATTCACTTCATGAAGCTGTGGTTACTGGAATCCTGTCTGCTTTGGTTATTTTTGTTTATTGTGACTTTCAAGGCACTTTTCCTCCTTGCTTCTGAGGTTTTGAAATAATTTATTTAGTGTCATTAAACTGCTTGTAAGTACATGGAGAAACTCCTGAATTTGTCGTTGGGGAGTCATGCATTTGGTGTCAGTGAATTGCTTGTGCATACATTGACAAACTACTATATTTGAACAAAATACTGAAGGGATCATTAGACTTTCAAGGCACTTTTCCTCCTTGCTTCTGAGGTTTTGAAATAATTTATTTAGTGTCATTAAACTGCTTGTAAGTACATGGAGAAACTCCTGAATTTGTCGTTGGGGAGTCATGCATTTGGTATCAGTGAAGTGCTTGTGCATACATGGATAAACTACTGAAGGGGTCACTGGGGGAAATCATTCTTTTATGTATCAGTGAAGTACTTGTCTATATATGGTCAGACTGCTGAAGGCATACCAGGAGAAATCATTCATTTGGTGTCATCAAAGTGCTTGGGCATACGTGGACAAACTACTGGGGGAAATATTTTATTTGATGTCAATTTACTGCCTACGCATGCAGGGACAAACTATTGAAGTGGTGACTCAGGGAAATTATTCATTTATGTTTTGGTGGGGTGCTTGTGCTTACATGGTCAGACTATTGAATAGCTTCCAACTGTCCAGATTTTCTCAGAATGTTCAGATTTTTGCTCGTTTTTTTGTTTGTTCCACATAAAATTTCTGGTTTTCTAGCAAATCACTGAGAATTGAAGTCACTAAATAATGGCATATATTTGAATTTCAGGCTTCATATCTTTCAGAAAATGCATGTTAACACACATCCTGTTATTCTATCAACTTTCTAAGTTAATAAGAAAATATTTAAAACCTGACCTTGTATTTGAGCCTTTAACCCCCTCATTATTTTAAGATTTTTTTCAGATTTCTTGCACTGAGAGGTTCAGAGGTATAGTTGGTGGGGAAATAATTCATTTGGTGTCATTGAAGTGCTGGTACACAGATGGCCAAACTGCTGACGGGGTTGGTGGTGTAAATGTTTCATACTGTATCAGCGAGCTGCTAGTGTGCACATGCAGAAACTAGTGAACATAACATTTGGGGATATATTTTATTTGGTGTCAGTGAAGATTTTGTGCATTCCTGGTCAAATTCCTGAAGGGGTCACTGGAGGAAATCATTCCTTTGGTACCATTAAAGTGCTTGTGCATACATGGGCAAACTACTGAAGGGGGTCACTGGGGGCAATGTTTAATTTGGTGTCAGTAAAGTGCCTGTGCATAAATGGACAAACTAAGGCAGGGGTTGCTGGGGGAATCATTATTTTATGTTTTAATTAAGTACTTATGCATACATGGTAAGACTGCTGAAGGCATCATGGAGAAAATTATTCATTTGGTGCCATTAAAGTGCTTGTGTTTACATGGACAAACTACTGAAGAGGATGTTGGTTAAATCATTCATTTGTTGTCATTGAAGTGTTTGTGCATATGCAGAGAAACTTCTGAACTGGTCACTGGGAAAATCATTTATTTGGTGTCTTTAAAGTGCATGAGTGTACATGAACAAACTACTGAAGGGGTCACTGAGGAAATGTTTTATTTGCTGTCAGTGAACTACTTGTACATACATGGATAAACAATTGAAGGGATCATTGGGAGAGATCATTTATTTCTTTTTCAGTGAAGTGCTTGTGCATACATGGTTAGACTACTGAAGGGGTCACTGGGGGGTCATTCCTTTTGTGTTATTAAAATACTTATGCATATATGGGCAAACTACTGAAGAGGTAGCTGGGTGATATGTTTTACGTATGACAAACTACTAATGATACTGTTGTGGAAAAAGATTTGTTTTGGTGTCAGTGACGTGCTTGTGCATTCAAGGACAAACTACTGAAGGGCTCATTGTTGGAATGTTTCATTTGGTGACACAGAAGTACTTGTGCATATACAATCAGATGGTCAGACTGTTGGAGTCGTCGTTGGGGGAAATTATTCATTGATGTTGTTTGTTTATGGAGAAAGTAGTGAAGGGACCACTGGTGGAAACGCTTCATCTGGAGTCAGTGAAGTGCTTTTGCATACATCATCAGACTGCTACTTGGTGAAAAAATGAATTTGGTGTCATTGAAGTACTTGTGTGAACATGGACAAAATACTGTAAGAATCGCTGGGGGAAATTTTTTTGTGTCAGTGAATGGTGTGTGCATACATGTAAAATCTACTGAAGTAATTATTGTGAAAATGCTTCATTTGGTGTCAGTGAAGTACTTGTGAATACATGGACAAATCAGTGAAGTGATCATTGTGGGAAATGTGTGATTTGGAGTCATTGAAGTCATTCTGTGTACATGGACAATATACTGAAGGGATCTTTAGGGGAAATGTTTACTTTGGTGTCAATTAAGTGTTTGTTCATATATGGACAAACTACTGAAAGGGTCACTGACACTGATGGATATCATTCATTTATGTGTCAGTAAAGTGATTGTGTATACATGGTCAGACTGCTGAAGGGAATGCCTGGGGAAATCATTCATTTGATGTCATTGAACTACTTGTGTGTTCATGGACAACCTACTGAAGGGATCCCTTGTGGATATGTTTCATTTGGTGTCGGTGAATTCAATTCTTGTGCATATATGGTCATTATGCTGGAGAGAATAGCATGGCAAATCATTTATATGGTATCATTAAAGGGCTTGTACATACATGAGTAAACTACTGAAGGGATCATTGGGGGAACTCTTTAATTTTGTGTCAGTGAAGTGCTTGTGCATACACAAAGTACTGAAGGTATCACTGGGGGAATGTTTAATTTGCTGTCAGTGACATATGCATTCAAACATGGAAAAGCTACTGAAAGGTTCATTGGGGAAATGTTTGATTTAGTGTCAGTGAAGTGCTTGTACATACACGGACAAACTGTTTAAGTTGCTTCTGGGAGAAATCATTCATTTGGTGTCATTGAAGTTCTTGTGTGTACATGGAGAAACCACTGATTGGATCATTTGGGGAAATGTTTAATTTCATGTCAGTGATGTTATTGTGCACATTGTCAGACTGCTGAAGGGTTTGCTAGTGGAAATCATTGATTTGGTGTCATTAAAGTGCTTGTGCCCACATGGAAAAACTACTGAAGGGTCACTAAAGGAATGTTTCACTTCATTTCAGTGAACCTCTAGTGTGGACATAGAAAAACGAATGAAGGGATCATTTGGAGAAATCTTTCATTTGTTATCAGTAAAGTGCTTGTGTATACAGGTCAAACTACTTATGAAATCTTCAGTGAAATATTTCATGTCAGTGAAGTACTTGTGCATATATGGACAAACTTGCTTGTGCACATATGGACAAACTAATCAAGTGATTGCTGTGAGAAATCATTCATTTGTGTGTCAGTCAAATGTCACACTTCTGAAAGGGTCAATGGTGGAAATCATTCATTTGATGTCACTGCAATGTATATACATAATTGGAAGAACTATTGAAGGGGTGGCTGTGGGAAATCATTTGTGTATCAGTGAAGTGCTTGTGCATACATAGACAAACTACTGAAGGAGTGGCTGGGGGAAATCATTCATGTTATCATTAAAGTGCTTGTACGTACATGGACAAACAAAAGAAGGAAATATTGGTGGAAATGTTTCATTTGGTGTCAGTGAAGTGCTTGTGCAAGCAAGGACAATCTACTTAAGGGATTGTTGGGGGAAATGCTTATCTTGTTTTTGGGGAAGTGCCCATGCATACATGGATGAACTACTGAAGGGATCATTGAGGAAAATGTTTCATTTGGTGTCAGTGTTTTTCTGGTGCATTAATGGTCTGACTGCTGAAGTGGTTGCTGAGGAATCAGTAATTTCATAGGGTGATGGGATCATAGGAGATTACTAGGCTAACAACTTAAAGGCCCTTACAAGCCTAGCCAATATAACCCACTTTACCCAAATTGTGGCTCCTAGGGGCAAGAGCATGGTATGGATTTGTGCCTGTGCATTGAATATTTTACATATTGCCCCTGTCTGTAATAGACATAGGCACTACCCCAGGTATGAATTTGTGATTCCCCATCCATTGATCCAAACTACATTTGATGAAGGCCAGGGAAGATCTCTGCTTAATGTGAATAGGAAGCCTGTTTCAAAGAAAGGGCTATCTCTGAGACACATATCTGTCTCTCCAGCATGTTTTGTTTGAGTTGCTGACTATGTTCAGATCCCTAGATCAGGTGACATTTATACTGTCTGACTTGCATATGTGTAGCAGCTCCATCTGGGCTGGAATTGTGAGTACCTTCTAGGTCAGGCATAGGTCAACCTTTAATATCTGGTATTAGACAGAGTAAAGGGATAGGGATTTTATTCCATCTACATAGTTCATGTTGTTTACACCGAGTATTTTCTTTGTGAGGAACTTTTGAAGTCACTGCAACTGCTTTAAGTGCCTAGTCAAGTACATGCAAAACGGAGCATTGCACTCAATCATTGGTCTAATGAGGACTAAGTACAGTGGGACTGTACTTTCCTTGGATCCAGATTCCATACCTTTACTTATAAGTTGTGCCACATAAAAGGATTTCTTCACCACTGGGTATACATGGGGGTCAAAGTTCAGGCTACTATCTATCTGTTTACCTAGTGCTGTCACCTCTGAGTCTACTCTAAGGGATGTGCTATTGATGTTGGAATTTGCAGCTGTATTTGATTTCCCAATGGGTATGCATTTAGTTTTAGGCCATGGCTCTGGCACCAATCACTTGTCTGATCTAGACCCTCCTGACGGATATTTACATCATTAGAGAATTCAGTGATTGCCCTCAGATTGCAGTTGTTGACAAACTTTGTAATCCAGAGACCTTCCATATGTGCCTTGACTTCAGAGAAGTATATTCCAAACAGGAATGGTCCCAGTACTGAGTCCTGTGGTACACCACTAGTAACTGGCCTCTTGCTGGATCTAGATTCACTTACTTTAATAACATGTGTCCTGTCCATGAGGCAACTGTGTAAATTTCTGGTTACATAGGGATTTATGCCCAGTTTTGTGAGTTTATTTATAATACATGGGTCGGAAACTGTGTCAAATGCCTTGCCCAGGTTGAGAAAGGTGATATGTAATGTTTTATCCTCATTCATGGCCTCAGTGACTTTCTCAAAGAAATTCCAATTCAGTAGGTATGGCCTGCCATTCACAAAGCTGAATTGGGTATAGTCCAGTGTTTGGATGTCTGCTATGTCAATATTTATCAGGTCCATGATTATTCTTTCCATGGCCTTATATATAAGAACAGTCAAACTTTTGGGTCTGCAATTGCCCAGGTCAGTAGATGGTCACTCCTTTATGCAGAGGGTTGACTGTTGCTGTCAACCACTCTATCAGGACAAAGGCACTCCAAAGGTTATAGTTAAAAAGAGATCTTAATAAGCCTGATAAGCTATTTAAGGGGCAACTTGGTAAGCCCCATTGAAGCTTTAGCGAGCATAGTGGCAACCTGTTCTTTGATGAAACTCGGTGGTGGAGTGGTGGAGGGTATTTCTTGGGAGAGAACTGGGGATGATGGGCAGGTAAAATCTGAGTTGAATTTGTCAGCCAGCTGATGTCTTCCGGTGGAGTATAGGTGAGGCCATCTACCACTAATTGCGCACATTGTTGGGTGTTACCATTAAGACTGCAGACATAACTGAGAAATGCCTTATTGGTATCCTTAGAGTTGGAAGGTATTTTTACCTCAAAGTCTGCTTTCCAACACTTGACTAGCTCCCAAAACCACTTGTTTAGACTAATGAGGGACTTATTGCTGTGTTACGCAAATTTTGTCTTACTTCTCAACAGGATTTTCTTTCTTTTGTTGTACAACCTATTAATACCATAGGTCCACCAGGGTGGCTTGTTTTTGCTGTTTGACCTGGGTTTATTTTGGTCTGGTTCTGCCATTTATATGGAGTTGTTTATATAGTTATATGGGGCTTTTGTGAATGTCTCTGCATAGGTTTCTGTGTTTTCTGGATTTGGGAGTGCTTGGAAACTAGTTATGCTATCAATTACTAGGGTAATTTACCTTAGAGAAGTTTTTAAAGTTCTTGGGGTTAGATAGGGTCTAGTTTTGCCTTTATTTCAAGAGAGACTACTTTGTGATCTGATCTTACCAGTGAGGATATAACACTGGGGGGAGGGGTGCAGCAGTCTCCCATATTTGTGAGTATCAGATCCAGGATATTTCTTTTCCTAGTGGCAGTGCAGGCTAACTGCTCCAGGGCATTTTAATTTACAGAGTCAAGAAAGCTTTGGACCTGCATGTTAGTGGTTGTGTATGCCTCCCAATTAATATAGGGGTAGTTACATTCACCCATGAGTATAGTACTGGGCTAGATGGTGAGTGATTCTAGTAAATTCAGGTATGGTGTATGGGTTTTCTGGTTCATAGTGGGGGACCTGTAGCTATCAAGAATATGGCAATGGATTTTTCCCATGATTAGTTGGATGTGGAGTAGCTCAAGCATGTCATATTTGACCATCCTCGAGGTGTGCTTATCCTTTATGTAGACTGATATATCTCCATCTTTTGCTCTTTCATGTTCAGTGAGTGCTAGGAACACATGAAAGGTGTTATAGCCATGCATGGTTGGAGTGCTTTCTGTGGCTTTGAACCATGTTTCATGAACTGCACAGACATCAGCATTCTTCAGGGTGTGGAGAACTTCCAGGGAGTGGAATTTCTTGTTGAGTCTTCTACAGTAGCACCTTTAACTTGTCCTAAATGGATTTTGCTATGTTGGAAATTCTGTCTGTTTGGCAGTGCCTATAAAGGCACTATAGGGGATGATAATGTTTTGGTCAATATCTAAAAGCCTAGAGGAGACAGGTGAAGACCATCCCTGGCAAAGCTGCATAGCCTATAGACCATGTCCTCCCAGGCTGACAAGTACAGGACCCCTTTGGAATGACACCAGTAGCTAAACCAATTGTTAAAATTTATAATTTTTTTGCTGGTATTATGGCATAATCCTTGGAGATGGTAGAATACTGGTCAGTGCTAGGCTTGCACCTGTCTGTGACACATGTTCTGAGTGCTCAGTCATGTCTCTTCATATAGTCCAAGGAGGTACATCTTAGGAGGTACATTCATGCCCACATGAATTATGAATGAGTCATGCTGTTACTTAGGGGTAAATAACCATTTGGTGTCATTGAAGTACGTGTGTGTAAATAGACAAACTACTGAAAGGATTGCTGGGGGGAGAATTTATTTTGGTATCAGTGAAGTGTTGTTGAATACATGGACAAAATATTTAATGGATCATTGGAAGAACTGTTTCATTTGGTTATTGAAGTGCTTGTGCATACATGGTCAGACTGCTGAAGTGGTTGCTGGGGGAAATCATACATTTTGTGTCATTAAAGTGCTTATGCATACATGGACACATTAATGAAGGGGTCATTGGTGGAAATGTTTCACTTAGTGTCAGTTAACTGCTTTTTCTTACATTGGGAAACTACTGTAGGGATCACTGGGGGAAATTTTTCATTTGGTGTCTATGATGTACTTCTACATACATGGTCAGACAGTTGAAGGGATTGCTAGAGTAAATCATCAATCATTCATTTATATGTCAGTGAAGTATTTGTGCAAACATGGTCAGATTGCTAAAGGGGTTGCTGGAGGAAATCATTTGGTGTCAAGTGAAGTGCTTGTGTGTACATGGACAAACTACCAAAGGGGTCACTGAAGGAAATCATTAATTTATGTGTCAGTGAAGTCTTTATGCATAAATGGACAATCTACCGAAGGGGTCACTGTGGGATATGTTTTATTTTGTGCTACTGAAGCATACATCGTCAACTACTTAAGGGATTGCTGGCATAAATTACTCTATTGATGTTATCAAAGTGCATGTGCCTACATGCACAACAACTGAAGGGGTAACAGGGAACTGTTTCATTTGGTGTTCTGTTCTGCTTTTCCACAGCTGCTGCAGAGTGAACCTGAAATGTCAAGTCCCATGTCATGCATTTAGTAAGGATGCAAGAAGCACGTGGTATGTATGCATCAGAACAGTACAGTTTAAATAGTATTTTAATAATAATAATTTGTATAGTAATTTAGTAGCATTATAAGTTAAGGACCACTTAGTTGGTATTTAATACAGTTGTAATAAAGCTGAGCATGCATATCTCAACATCTGTACCTCAAAGCAATTGTGTCATATTCTGAAATAAGAGTGAACCTGCATCTCTAAACTGTAAAAGGAAAGTATGCATGCAGTAGTCTGTAGGACAAAATAACAGTACAGAATTTGAGAGTAGTCATTGGTTGTGGGTTCAGAAACCACACTTCCCAAATATACAACACTGTTAGATTTTCATCATTACTGGAAAGTAATTTCACACCTCTATACCAGTGGCACCAATGGCCTTCTGTAAACTGCAATCAGTATAATTGGAATACACATATGTGCAATATATGCACACAACACAGATTGTGTGCCTCTGTTATGAACTGGGTAGTCTTAAAAGAAGGAAGAAATGTGTTCGGAATTTGTAGTGTTGAAAGTAAAGGTAGCAGAACAGTCATATAATTGTATCATAGCTTTGTATGTCACATATGAAGTTACTAATGTTCTCCCTTTTTTTCTCTCACCCCCAACCCTTTTCTCTCTTTTTTTTTTTTATTTTTTGTTTTTCCTACAGCATATGACTTCCACGGTGATACAGCGGTAGCGTTGTTGCCTCACAGCAAGAGGTTCTCCCGTTCGATTCTTGGCTGGAGTGCAGGGAGTGCCTTCTGTGTGGAGTCTGCATATCCTCCCTGCGGTTGGGTGGGCATTCAAAAGACATGCGTAAATGGGCGTGCCTTTGTTGAAGGTTGAATATCGAGCTGGCACCTTGGTGTTCGTGAAAATCTACTGCCAATCATTATTGGACCGGAGTTCCACTGTGGCGACCCCTAACTGGGAAAAGCCGAAAGACAACAACAACAACAGAGAGATACACCTGTCCCACAGGATCCACCTGCCCCTACTCTACTGGTTAGAGTACTGCTGCCCAGCACATCTGATGCACAACCTGATAGCACTCTATCTGCCACCTGTGCACTACCCAGCCAATCAAGTAGTTCTGTCCCAGGGGATAGGCCTGTTGTTCCCTCCAGGAGCAGTGGTTGAGGTGGTGAGTTTATCATATTACAGGAATTGTCAGGGGTGGTACTTAGGATTCTGTGCCACACTGTGGGCTCATACCTACACAGGATGGAGCACCTGTTCTCCATCCTAATGCAGAACACTCATAGGATATGTAGACATTGATCACTGCAGCCAGTGTCACACGACAGTGCACTGGGTGAGGACTAGATTCTCACTGTCAACCACCTTGACCTGCATGGGACCTGGATTTCCCACCTTCTCCCCACCATGGTGTTCACTCACTGCAGCTGATCTTGGGCATAAGGTGACAGTACATCTCCTGGCAGAGCCAGTTCTCATGGTCAGGGACAACAATGATCAACTGCCACCTCTACCATGCATAGTTCACACCTGTCCAACATACCAAGACATAGAGCTAGCACTGAGCATGGCTGTGTTCATGCAGACTCTCACATGGAGGACCCCTATAGGCACACACACACAGCCTGTCTGCTTCCCATTTTCCCTCATACACATTCACTGACCTTTTCTGTCAGCCTAGGCTTCCTGCCCCCCCACCCCACCAGTACCCTGTGCAAGTGATGATAACAGTACCATATCCCTGTTTTCTCTCTTTTGAGTTCAGAAATACAAAAGCTTTGTGTCTGATACACAAGATGCATAGCTACATTAGTGCCTAGTACATCTGCATTTGTCTTGTAGAACTGATAATTGTACCTGTCAGTTATATTTGTCTTGCCAAATGATACAGTAGATAGCATCATAATGACAGTACTTTCTAGTGTATTCTCTTGAAAGGGTTGTGAAGTCAGAAACTGCAATGTGTGTCATTACTTTATAACTTTTCTATTTAATGTTTTCCAGTATATATATATATATATATATATATATATATATATATATATATATATATATATATATGTATGTATATGCCTTCACATTCAGATCTCAAGATTGTATGACAGCAGTGTAGTCAAATTCATCAGAACAGTAATACAGTATAAAGCTCCCTATTGCATGCACCTCACCAGACAAATGCAGCAGCTGGACATATGACAGGGCTTTCTCATCAAGATAACAGAGGGCCTACTAACCATGACATGCTGCATGTGGGTAGATTAAAAGACATGTCACTGCCATCTGACTGGTATTACATTACATTGTAAATGTGATTGTAAGCCTATTCCTTTAGTTTAAGCATTTGGGCTTCAGGCCAGTTGTCTTACATTAAGAAGGTTTACAGTCTACACTCTTGTGGGAAGAGATGATAATCTCTGCCCTTCTGAGCTGAGAATTGCTGGTTGAATGCTTATTGTGCCTGTTGCTCTAACTGTCTTTGTTATGGTTTAAACAGTTGGCTTCCAAACTAGCTATTTTAAATTAGGAAGGTTTGTGGTGTAGACTATTGTGGCAGGAGAGGATAGCCTACACCCTTATAAGCTGGGAAATGCTGGCTGAAGGCTTATTGTGTCTGTTATTCTGAAAGTGTCTTAGTTCTGATTTAAGGACTTGGGTTTCAGACCACTTATTTCACAACAGGAAGGTTCATTGTCTACACTCTTATTGGAGTATTCTACTGAATTGCTGCTTTATTTAAACTGTTTTTTCAGCTGTTGTGATTGTGATTTTTTGCACTTTGACTTTCTAGTGCTTCTGCATTTTATACCATAGGCTTGATTCAAGCTTGTTGAACCTAGCCTGTTTGGTATGATTTGAGCACTAAAACCACCTCTCTTACATTACAAAGGCCCTCCTGCACCTTTGTGGCAGAAGTGAGCAGCCAAGAACCCATCAGATTTGGGGATTGCTGGAATAAGGCTCACTCTTGGCCTTTCCCTTTGCTTACTTTTTTAAAATACTTAACTTTGCTTGTATTCAGTGTTGTGTTTGGCCAAGTGTGCACTCAGTTTCCTGTAGCTGCTCAGAGCTTGCACTGCTGCCCTGCGAGCAACTCAGTTGTGCATTGTAAAGCATTGACACATTTGTCTACCCCTTGCCCTCCATAGACTAGACACATTTTGTTAGTCTTACACCAAAACCTGGTCCATCTAGCCCACTCCCCACAAGTTACTACAGTGTATACCTTCCATAATGGATGGACAGTTTCCCACCATTTCTCCAAGCAGCCTGGTTGGCATGGGAAAGAGGTACTGTCGCAACTGCCTCGTGTATACTGACAACCAGTTACCGCTAAAAGAAACTGATAGAACATGTAAGAGCTGCATCTATACTATGAATTTGGATTCAGTTATCTCACATAACAACAAGCCATATACCAAACATGTTGTCAGCACGCATACTTCACCTCTTGCACATAACAAGCTCGCAACACATAAACCCACACATGCTGAGGTACTCACTAAAAACCTACCTAAAGATCAGACACCTCACAAGCACAAACCTGCTGCACACACTAGAAATCCATTAGAAGCCACTACATATAATAATACACACAACAGTGTCTCAGCCAATAAGCTCCTCAGGCAAAACACCTCAAAACCAAATGCCTTGCTCATAAGTGACTCCATAGTGAGACACATAGATGCCCCCCTCACCAGGCTGTACAAGGAGAAGGTCACAGTTAGCTGCCTGTCAGGTGCCCAGGTCCATCAGATCATGCATGCACTCAAGTCTTTCAACAAGTACCATTATGATTGTCATAGAATATGTTGCAGTGAATGGCTGCAGAAGTACCGCACTGTACTATATGAAGAGAGACATGACTGAGATCTCAGATTATCTGTTCCAGACAGGATGTCCCTAGCCCTAAGCAGCATTCCACCTTCACCCAGGATAATCCCTCAATATAAACAAAACATAATTGACTTCAGCTATTGGCTTAGTTTCTATTGTCCATCCATGGGATCCAGTATCTGTCAGCCTGGGAAGATATGATCGACAGACCATGCTGCTTTGCCAGAGATGATCTTCACCTGTCACCTCTTGGCTTTTGGTTACTGGAATATGTACTTGTCTCCCCCATAGTGGCCTTTTTAGGCAATGCCAGAACAACTAAATTCCCAACGTAAGAGAATCCACTAGAGACAAACTGAAGGTTATGATGCTTAATGCAAAGAGTGTAAATCAGAAACTGCACTCACTGGAAGCACTCCTTACCTTGGAAGATGCCAATGTCTCTACAGTCACACAGACACGGTTTAAGGCCACAGTGAACCCCCTGGCCATGCAAGGCTACAATGCATTCCACATGTTCAGACATCAAAACAACCAGGAAATAACCAAAGTCAAAGGTGTATACATCTTCATTAAAGACAAATATGTCTCAAGACTGTTCAAACAGTATGACTGTAGTGCTACTCCAAGTCCAACTAACTGTAGGTAAAATCCCCATCCATATCATTGTTGGCTACGTGTCCCCCACCATAACCACGAGAACCACTCTACTTGGACTTGCTTGAGCCATTCACTATACAGTCAAACACCTTGGTCATGTGTAATTTCAACTATCTTTTCATCGATTGGGAGCTACATATGAGCACAAACACTCTCACCCTAAGGTTCTTGGACTTTATTAATACACATGCTCTGTAACAGATAGTCTGCACCTCTACAAGATGCTCAAATGTCCTAGACTTAGTACAACCAATTCCTGTGTGTTGCTCTCCAAATCAGGTCAGATCAGAATTCAGTCTCGTTCAAATTAAAGATCATACCTGATACCCCCTCAAGAGCAGAAATGATGAAACATTTCTCCAAAGCAAACTATAGCCTTCTAAGCAATGCCATAAATAGTTGCAACCACCCCTGCTACCACTGTCAACAATGACTCCTATACAGAGATGTACACAAATGTCCTGTATAAACACTTATACAAATGTATAGAGTCAACTGAACCTGAACAGTGAGAGGGGAGTAAAGTTGAAACTGAATTTGTCTGCAAACATGTTCACTATATCACCAGGCTCGATGAACGTGGCACCATTAACAACGAGTTCAGCACATTGCTGTGTGTTACCCTTGAGGTTTTTGACATAGTTGTAGAAGGCCTTATGCTTTTCTTTCCCCGGGAAGATATCTTAACCTCAAAGGTGGCTTTTCTTGACCTAATTATTCCTCTTAGTTGTCTGTTTAGTTTGATGAAACAATTTTTATCTTTATGGGAATTACCCTTTCTGATTTTTGCCATAGGTTTTCCTTTTGTTATATATCCTGTTTAATTTGGGATGCTACCAGCACGGTTTGTTTCTGGGGCTAGTCCTGGGCTTACCTTTGGTAGGTGCACCAGCCTCTATACAGCTATTGACATGGCTGTACATTGTTTCTGAGAGCAATTCATCACAGGATGCTGTGTTCTTTGGGTTTGGAGATGCACTGAATTTTTGCAAACCATCAACTAGTAAAAGGTAATTTGCCTTGGAATAGTTCATGTTACTTGTTTTAATGGGATTATAGAGATAATTTTGATTTTGAATGATACAGATTTATGTTCAGACCTTACCAGGGGTGCTCTCCCCACTGCAACATGCTCTCATATTTGAGAGCATGATGTCCAGTATGTTGGAGCCTTTAGTGAGTGTATTCATTATTTGGTCAAAGGTGTTTGTTTTTATGAAGTCCAGGAATGTCTGTGCCTGTAGACTTGAGGGTGTGCATGATTCCCAGTTTATAGAAATGTAATTAAAGTCCTCAATCAGTGGGTATTAGTTTGGATGGCAAGTGTCTGCAGTAAGTCCAAGTATATATTGTGAGCTTCTTGGGACATGGAGAGTGACCTATAACTGGTTAAGATATGGTATGGTATTTTGTCTATGTGATCTGCACATAAAGAAACTCCAGCACATCATCCTGTTTGACCACACTGGAGGCATGATTGTTACTGATGTATATTGAGACACCTCCTCCTTTAGTCCTTGTTTGTGCAGCTACTGATCTAAAAGTGTGGATGGCACTTAAACCTTGACCTGCTGGGGTAGTCTCTGCCACTTTATACCATGTCTCAGTAACTGCACAGATATCTATATTCTCTAGTGTGTGGAGGGCTTGGAGGGAGTATAATTTTTATTTTGTCTCCTGGCATTGAGCAGTAACATCTTGAGATTCAGGTGAGTTGATTTTGCTATTCTGGTAGATTTCTCAATTTGTCATTGCCTAAACAAAAGGCGCTATTGGGGTGGATAAAGTTTTCGGCATTTGAAAGTGCAGACCAGCCTTGGCAAAGGAACATGGTCTGTTATTATGTCCTCCAAGCTAACAAATATTGGATCCTTTAGAATGACAACAGAAAGACAGCCAGTTGTTGAAATCAATCATTTTACTCATATTGTGGTATCATCTTCAGTGATGGTAATATGTGCTCAGTGCTTGAGTCATACCAGCATGAGACACATAGTCTGAAAGCACCATAACATCTCTCTTCATATAGTTCAGGGAGATACGTAATTTACACCTGCATGGACTATAATGGAATCGTATTGGTACCTGTGGTGTAATGATTTGAGCACATGTATAATTTGGCAGATCCTGACTCCAGATAGGTGACTGTCATTTTCTCCTTGTTCAGTCTGGATAAAGAGATATCAGTATGTCTTGCAAAAGAGTCCTCTAATGGAAATCCTAGGAAGTGTGTTAACTTGCCTTATGGACTTTGTATATTGGGCCCATCTGAGTTTGCTTTTTGTGTGGTGTTAAGATGCTGATTTAGTTGAGCACTTTTGGGTTTGCTGAGAATGAGCTTTGCCAATGGGTAGCCCAGAAAGTTTTTGTTTAGGAAGATTACATTTATGTGGGTGTCATGTGCTATGTGTTGTGAGTGTTGCCTGCAATGACAATCTGGTGTATGTGTGTGAGTGTGTGAGTGTGTGTGTGTGTGTGTGTGTGTGTGTGTGTGTGTGTGTGTGTGTGTGTGTGTGTGTGTGTGTGTGTGTGTGTGTGTGTATGTGTGAGAGAGAGAGAGTTTAGCCTCCAGTGTCATTGTGTATGTATACCTCTCGCATACTCATAAGATCATAGGATCATAGGAGGTTACTAGACTATTAACCTACAGGTCATTTTAAGCCTAGCCGTTTTATCCCAATGTAATACCATAGATATTCTAGTCAATACCCAGGATTGTATTTAGTAATCTAAAATAACACCAAAGTCCAAGTACTGAAAAAGGCAAATACAACAGTCCAGTGAACACCAAAAAGACTGTATTTAGTAATGACTGCCCATGTCCAGGATGGTTGTGGGTACTACCCCTGGTAAGATTTTATGTTGCCCCATCCATTCATCCAGGTTCCTTTTGAACATTGTCATAGAGGTGCTCTGCTTTTCATGAATTTGAAGCCTATCCCAAAGCCGTGGTAGTCACTGGGAGACAAATCTGTCCCTCCAGCACATCCTATTCAAGTCACAGACCACATTTAGGTCCTGGAATGGGTAGTAGTCATCCCATTTGATTTATGGATGTACAGTGAATTCATTAGGTTTGGGTCGGATATTGCTCTGTAAGCCAGGCATAAGTCTCTCCTAAGAAGTCTATACAATATTGACTATAGTGACAGGGTCTTTAGTTGGTCTGTGTAAAACATGTGCTGGAGTCCCTTGATCTTCTTAGTTAGAAACCTCTGAGGTCTCTCAAATTGCTGCAGGTGATTTGTATGGTACACGCTGAAAGGAGTGTTATACTCAATTATGGGCCTGATTAGTGATGACTATAGAGGGGTTATAACCACCTTTGCTCTAGAGACGATGCCTTTGCTGATCAAGTGTGCTATATAGAAAGCCTTCTTTATTACAGTTGACACATGGTGGTCAAAGTTAAGGTCACAGTCTACTTGTGATCCCAGATTTCTTACCACTTCATAGGTACATAGGGTATTGTTGTTAATTTGATAGTGTGAAGGGACATTGTTTTTACTGAAGGGAATGATGATGCATTTCTATGCATTCAGTTTGAGACCGTGACTAAGACACCAGTCATTGGTCTGAGACCCTCCTGAAGTATACTGTCATCATTTGGGGATTCAGTAATTGCACCCAGTTTGCATACATGTGCAAACTTGGTCAGCCACAACTCCTTAGTTTTGGCCTGAACTTCTGAGAAGCATATACCAAACAGTAGGTGGCCCAGGACTGATTGTTGTGGCACCCCACTGGTGACAGGTCTGCTGCTTGATGTTGAGTCACCCACTTTGATAATGTGTGACTGGTTTGTGAGCCAGTTGGCAACTCATTTTACAATAAAAAGGTTTGGATTAAGTTTGCTAAGTTTATTGGCAATGTCTGAGTGTGGGATTGTGTCAAAGGCCTTTCCCAAGTCGAGGTATGTTGTGTGCACAGAATTGCCCTCGTCAATGGCCCTGGTCACATTTTTGAAGAAATCCACCAGGTTTAATAGGTAGGATTTGCCATTGAAGAAGCTGAATTGGGTCTGATCCAGGGTTTGGTGGTCATGTATGTCTTTATTTATGATGCCCATGATGATATGTTCCATGACTTTACAGATGAGGCTGGTCAGACTTATGGGTCTATAATTCCCTGGGTCTGTTGCTAAGCCACCTTTATGGAGGGGAATAACTGTAGCTGTTCTCCATTCCCCAAGAACAAAGCCAGTGATTAGGCTGTGATTGAATAGGGTACTTAATGGTGATGTTAGTTCTTGTTTTAGTTTGTTTGAAGACAGCCTGGGATGCCGCATGGTCCCATAGAGGCTGTGTTTTTTGCCTTAGACAAGGCATTAATGACCTGTTCTTCAGATATGTAGGGTGGGGGAAGTTGGGAGCAAGGTTTGTGATAAGTTTGGAGGGAATAAGGGAGTGAAAATTTTGCCAAATCTGTCAGCTAGCAGGTTTGCTATCTCTACAAGATCAGTGTGTGTGTGTGATATCATTAGTCACTAGTTCACACATGCATGGGTCCTACCTTTTAGGCTACGTACATAGCTATAAAAGGCCTTATGATTATCCTTGGCTGTGACTGCTAAGTTTTTCTCAAAGTTACCCTTAGAGGGTTTGACATGTCTTATTTGCCTGTTGAGGCTGAGGAGAGTACATTTCCATTGTTGGGGCCTCACCTTAGTTTTCTTAGGCAGCAGCTTTTTGCATTTGTTGTAACGTTTGTTGATACTGGATGTCCACCGGGGTGGCTGTTTTTTTACTTGGGCTCTGGCTTTGATTCTCTCTGGAACAGCTGAGTCTACACACGTATACAAGTGATTGTACAGGCTTTTAGTGTAAGCTTTGGTGTTGTTATCATTTCCATGTGGAGGTGGGGCTTGGAATGTATTTATACATTCCACTAGGAAGGTATAGTTTGCTTTGGTGAAATTTTTTTGTCTGACTTCGCCCTTTGTGAGTTATGTTGTTAGTGCCAGTTCAAAGGTAACTGATTTGTGGTCAGATTTAACTAATGAGGGTAAGACAGTTGCGGTGGTGCATCTGTTTGTCATGTTAGTGAGCACCAGATCTAGAATGTTTGCTCCTCTAGTTGGGGTTTGAACAATTTGTTCTAGGGCATTTGAGTTAACAAAGTCAAGGAACTTTTGTGCTATTGAGTTAGGGCTAGAGTAAGTTTCCCAGTTATTGGAATAATTGAAATCCCCCATGACCAGAGAGTTTGGCAATATTTGGATTGCCTCTAATTAGGTGAAGTAGGCCTCATACTCATCATGATCCATGCAGGGGGATCTATAACTAGCTATGACTTGAATGGGAGGGTCTTACCCACAGTAATCTGAACTTGGATTAACTCCATTGAGTTGTCCAGTCTAACTAGTCAGCGGATGAATTTATCTCTAATATAGATAGAAACACTGCCTCCTTTGGTTCTCACGCATTCAATTTGCAGTCTGAAAGTGTAGAAGGCATTGGAACCTTGTAAGGCCATTGCAATCTCTGAGGACTTAAACCATGTTTATGTGACTGCACAGACATCTACATCCTCCAGCGACAGAAGTACTTCCAGGGTGCACAATGTTTGATTTAAGCTTCTAGAATTTAGCAGCATAACCCTTATTTTCTTATGGCTGGCAATTTTCATATCGGCAATTTTGTTTTTGAGACATTGTCTACAAAAGGCACCATGGGGGAGAAAAGAGCCTTTGCCTGCAGCCAAAATCTTAGTGGTTCTAGGTGCAAACTGCCTCTGGCAAAGCAGCGAGGTTTGTCGACCATCTCATACTAGGCTGACAGAAACTGGATCCCCTTTGAATGATACCAAAAACTACTCCAATTATTGAAATTGATCATTTTTGGTTATACTGTGGCATCATTCTAGGTAGGGTAATATGCTGCTCAAGGCTAGGGATATACCTGCCTGGGACACATACTCAGAGAACTCAATCATATCTCTCTTCATATAGTCCAGTGAGGTACAGCTACGTAGTTCACTTCAACATGAGCTGTAACAGACTCATAATGGTACTTGTTGCTGACAGACCTGAGGGCATGCGTGATCTGATGAATCCTGGCACTGGACAGACAGCTGACTGTGACTTTCCCCTTATCTAACTTGGCGAGTGGGACATCCATGTGTTTCACTATGGAGTCTCCAATGACAAGTAAATTTGTTTTTTGGGTGTTATGCTTTAAGGGCTTGGTGGGTAAGACACTGGTGTTGCTATGTGTCTTGGGTGTTGTGGGAACTGTGTTAGTTGTAGCAGTCCTTTGTTTTGAGGTCTCAGCTGTTTCAATCATTTTTTTGAGAGAACCAGCTCATATGTTGATTTATGTGTTGGATGCATACTATGTCTATGAGTAGTGGTACTATGTGCATGAATAGTGGTAGATGAGTTGACAACCTCTTCAGCATTACAGTTTTGAGTGTGAGAGACCAGGGATTCAAGATTCCTGATGTATATACATCTCTTGCAATCTGTACTAGAGTGAGTTATTAGTACAGGGTTGTCAGTGCAAATGAGGCAGCTACTACACTGCCTCAGTAGACCCAAGTCAACAAGGCTGGCAGGAGAAACAAAGGTAGCCCAACTGTCCATAATCCTAGGTTTGAAGAACTATTATCATAAAGGGGGTGCTTTCAGGACTGATCTAGGAGATGATCTGTAGATGGATATTTCTAACAGGGTTTTTGCCTGGTCGTTTAATAGGACACAGCTCACTAGCAATACTTCTTAGACTGGAGATGTACTAAAGATGAGAACTACACTAATGTACTACAGCTATATCTAAGGGGAAAATTGTCAAAATTATCTGCCCAGCTATGGCACACACTTCCTCGGCAGTGAGTGGTGCTGCATGACACAAAAACCTTTTCAGACGTGGGGCTTAAATATCAAAAGCTAAAAACATAAAAAAACTTTAAAAAAACACAAAAGAACCAATGAGGTTGTTTACTCCAAATCCTAGACCAATCACCCTTCACCAGGCAGGTTCCAATCAGCACACTTGTTTTATTTATTTATTTATTTATTTTATTTGCATTTGTTTACTGGGATGGTCTAGCTGAGCCAGAAGTGCCCATTTTCAGTTGAGTCCTGGAGAGGAAAGCTCCACATATAAGAAATTTCACATACAAAACAGAATTTACATTAATAAAGACATTTAGTACATATTATTGGCAGCTTATACAACTGGTGAAAAAACAGTACATAAGTAATCATTCTCAAATCAATACAGAGTATATACATGAGAACATTCTGTATGAGCAGTTTTCAGCTAGCAAAAATTATATGGGACACTTCATGCAGTGGGTGCAAAGCAGATATAGGAATTAATTAGAGACTAGGCACTTAAACTTTTTACATGTTTAGGAGGTGTAATAGTTGGGCAATAGGCTATATTATGAGTCCTGCTGCAGGAATCAGCAAAGTTGGTGGATATTGTTGCAGATATAAGTGGTGGTATGATATTAAGGTAGGCTGCAAGAGTACCTGAATGTCTCGCCTGGTTCAATGGTAGGTCTATAAGGGTCAGGAAGAGAAGGAAGTAAGCAGGAGGGCTCAATGGTAGGACAATGAAGGTTAGTAAAAGAGGGAAGTGGACAGGATGGAGAGACAGAGTAAGTAAAAAGACAGCTGGATGTGAAATGAGGATGCCAGAGTAGTAGAGTGGGGTTGAGAATAATTGTGATGGTTGAAGTTAGGTTATATTAGTTGTGGTGTTAGCACATGTGCACAGTCAAGATTAGGAGAGGTGTTGTGTCAGAGATGTCTTGAAGAGGGTAACTGAGCAGGGGGATCTAAAGGGAGAGAGTTCAAAGTTTTGCGATGGTAAAGGAGTAAAGCATCTGGCCAGCCAAAAGTTTGGGTTTTTCTACATTTACGAGCAGTTGATTGTTGGATCAGAGTGGTCTGTTAGGATGGTATAAAGTAAGTATAGAAGATAGAGCAGATCACATGGATGGATTATGAATGAGTTCCTAAGCTGTAGTTAGGTGGATAAAAGTGAGATAGTTGGGGAGTTCATGCCATTTTAGGTTGCATAATGATAAGCAGAGGTAGGATAAGTAGGCATTAGTTAAAAACTTAGCAATTTTGTTGCAGCATGAGTCTAGTTTGGACTTTAAAGAGGACTGAATGTTGGTGAGGAGGGTGCACCATATAAAACAGAGGGTAATAGAAAAGAAGAGGCAAAGGAAAGTTGGGCTGATGTACTGAGTAGATGTTTGTGTCGATAGAGAGTGCCAAGCTTTTGATGTGTCTTTTTGACATTGGACTGGATGTGCAGGTCGAATGTGAGGTTTTCATCTATGATGATACGTAGGAGTTTTGTGCTAGGTATAATGTCAATGGTGGTACCATTTAAGGATTGAATGGTGAAGTTCACTTTATGTAGGGTTGTGGACTTTTGGGGGGAAAGATTACTAGTTTGGTTTTGTTGGGGTTCAGGGCAAGAAGATTATTAGACATCCAAATTTGGTGGAGGTGAGGGCATTTTGGGTGAGTTGGTGTAGTTCTGATGAGTTGTTTGCAGTAGAGTTATCTGTGTACTGGATTACTGAGCCTTGAGAGAGTGCAGTGTGGAAGTTATTGATAAATATGCTAAACAGAAGTGGGCCTAAAATGGAGCCTTGATGAACACCAGTGGTGGTGGTGTTTAGGAAAGGGGAGAAAGAGCTCTGCCATTTAGTTAATTGTTGCCTGTTAGTGAGGTAATTAGAGAACCAGTTTAGAGTCTGAGGTGAGGTACCTATGTTAGAGAGTTTTGTTAGAAGGAGAGAGTGGGATATAGTGTCAAAAGCTTTAGAAAGATCAAAAAATAGTGAAGGTACAATTTTACCAGTGTCATGGACTCGGTTGACAATGTCCATGGAGGATATGAGGGCAATGGTGGTACTATGTCTTGGCCTAAATTCGTGTTGGCCTGAATTAATTCAAAAAGCAAAATATGTATTCTCTTTTTTTTTTTTATTTCTCTAGATCTTTTGGCTTTCTAATATCCTGACGGGAATGGACCCCATTCCTAAGTCAAAATATGATTAAAGTTCATGAAATTACTATTGTTTCAATATTTGATGTTAACCAGAAGTGCTCTTCGCAGCACCCATAATGTGCCCAGTAATTACACCTTCTGCAATTCATACAGAGTTACTTGTATCAGTAACATATCTAAATATGATTGTAAAATCTTTTTTATAAGACTCGTTGCTCCTACTACTACTGGAACTGTCTGGGTATCCTTCTTCCACAGTGCCCTTATTTCTGCTTGCAAATCCTGGTATTTTATGACTTTGTGTCTCTCTGTATGTGAGACACTGGTCACTGGGTGTAACAATTTCAATAATCAATGCTACTTTTCTCTTCTTTTCATGGACTACTACATCTGGTTTTCTTGCATCTATTCTTTGAATCATTGGTAACGGGTGATCCCATGTGATATAAACTTCATCTTTTTCTGTGATGCTTTGTGGATCATGTTTCCACTACATTTCATCTACCTCAGTATTATAATGTTTGCACAATCCCTAGTGCAACAGTCTTGCCACATTATTATGCCTTTCAGTATACAGTCCTTCTGCCATTAGTATCTCACAACCAAAAAGATGTGCGACTGTTTCCAGTTCTGTTTTACAAAACCTACATTTGTCTGTTTCTCCTATATGTTCAATGGATTTTGTAAACCAATGTGTATGAAGTCCACTGTCTTGGACCACCAATATTAACCTTTCATCATTTGGTTTAAATTCATCTCTCCTTAACCATTCCTGCATCCGATCCTGATCAATATGAGGTTGTTCCAAGAGTATTCTATACTTGCAACTATATTTATACATTTTCCACATTTCTTGCCTTCTCATCTGATCC